>NW_009713137.1:0-49086 GCF_000703405.1 Apaloderma vittatum | reverse complement strand
GTCAAACCACTACACAAAAAAAACCCAGAAGCCAACAATCTAATGAAAACCTAATTTAAAAATGTTCAGCCAATAGCAGGGCACTTTACATAGCATCCATCCACTTACATGTTGTAGAAAAACATTATTCGAGTTAACGGTATAAATTATTTCCAGCGCAGATTGATTGCAATCCAAACTACCATCTAGACTCACCAATTATTCAAAGATTTTGGGTTGTTTAGCAAATATCCTCTCTCTCATTCTTCCATTATTTGTAAATTCTCTATTCTCTAAGATTATCTGTTTCCACTTTTCAGGTCCTCTGTTGTCATGATCTTTATTTACTGCAGCGACTCTGTTGCCATTTTCAATCACACAGCTAAGAAATTCTTTTTGATAGGCTTGCTGCAGAAGTTCAGATCTCATATAAGAATAAAAATAGGATTGCTTTTACACACAATATTTTTAGAACTGAGACAGTGTTAGTCTAAAAGTAAAGAGCTAAAGACCTTTCCTTGTTTGGAAATTACTTTGCACAATTACTGCTGCTCTTCTTAGGCCATCAGACCACATTCATAAAAGTTGATAAATAAGTTGGGGAAACTGTATCCCACAATAGTTAGTCTGAAATTTAGAGATACAACTAACTCTAGATTTTGCTAGAATTTCTAAAGGCTATAAAAGACAAATGACAGATTGACCAAAAGGGCCAATGGGATCCTTTGGTGCATTAAGAGAAGTGTGTCCAGCAGGTCTAGGGACTCTACTCTGCCCTGGTGAGACCACACCTAGAATACTGTGTCCAGTTTTGGGCTCCCCAATTCAAGAGAGACAGGGACCTACTGGAGAGAGTCCAAAGGAGAGATACAAGGATGATGAAGGGGCTTGAACATCTCTCCTGTGAAGAGAGACTGAGAGAACTGGGGCTGTTTAGCCTTGAAAAGAGAAGGCTGAGAGGGGATCTTATTAATGTGTATAAATAACTGACGAGTGGGGGTCAAGAAGAAGGTGCTGGTCTCTTCACAGTGGCGCCCAGCAATAGGACAAGGAATAATGGGTGTAAACTAGAACATAGGAAGTTCCTTGTCAACATGAGGAGAAACATTTTTTACTGTGAGGGTGACAGAGCACTGGCACAGGCTGCCCAGAGAGGTTGTGGAGTCTCCTTCTCTGGAGACTTTCAAAACCCGCCTGGATGCGTTCCTGTGTGGCTGCCCTAGGGCATCCTGCTTTGTCAGGGGGCTTAGACAAGATGATCTCTAGAGGTCCCCTCCAATCCCTAGCATTCTATGATTCTATGATTCTGTGAAACTCAGGTATTCATATTCTTAAACACAGTTTTTAAATTATTGTTCTATATTTTAAATAAGTTGGAGAAATATTTATTGAATTGTTCTTAGTTTGATCATTTGATCCCTGTATCTAGGACCAAAGTACTCAACACAACCAGGTTTTCTACTCCCAGCACCAAAGTCACTTGAGATATATATTAGACACTTCAGAAGAAAGTTGACATGAATAATGTGAAGATAGGAATATATATATATATAATTTCTGCAGTAGGTTAAATCCAGTCAGTTGGGTTTCTATTATATCATTGAGAAGAATATCCCCCAGCTCCAAATCACCAGCTGAATAGTCAGTTTTCAAAGTCAACGCCATTCATGCAGGAAATACAGTATGGATTAAACTGGAAACCCCTCATACAGGCAGTGTAACTGATGACTTGACTTTATTAATACAGGCAGTTGACAGTCTGTGAACTGAACTGCTTAAGTCCCAAGAGTGACAGGGGAACTTCAAAGACTTTAGTACTTGAATTACCTAGGGTTCCGAAAATTCAGTGCTCATCTAAACATTTTATGAATTATCCATGTGTCCTGGTTATGCAGGAAGAGTCACAGTGTAATGAGAGCAAATTCTATGACAGTTGTGACACATTGTTTTCTGGTTAGGTTGCTAAAATCAGTAGAAAGTTCGGGCACTATCACTACTGTAGATAACGAAGGTTAGGAAATGTAGAAGCAGTTAAAACTGAAAATCAGGGCTTTGTGCTTTGATTTGCTATTATTATTCATTCTATTACAGTGACTCAGAAGCAGAAATTGGAGTCTTGGCTATAGTGCAGTAAGTAATGTACAAGCTTTTAGAGAGAGAGTCACTAAGTCAAAATATTAATCTCTTATCATTTGTATGAGGTAAAACTTGCTATTAATAGAGGTTCCAAATGAAATTATGAACTTGATGTTGTTAGGTGCTCTGGTGAAACCTTCAAACAAAACCCAGAAAAAAACCAAGAGATAGGCTAGCACTCCCATCCTGAAAACACTTTTCTAACTGTTCATATTAATTTTTTGGTAGTCATCCGTCACAATGGAACAGGAATTCTAGGGTACATTTTACTCAGTCACCCTTAATAGTACAACAGCCAGAATTAAAGTTTCCCTTTACTTTACTACAGTAAAAATCTATTCAACTGAGCGTACAAAGAAGAAGCTTATCTAGAAATAACCCCAGGCTTAACGCACTTGAAAAGAGATGAAGTCAGAACTTTCAAATAAATTTGATTTATTCTCTCCTCTCCACCACTAAGATCTGTTGAGCCTGTAAGCAGTCTGTGCAGTTATCTTGAAATGGGAGTGACACTAGCTAATCTTCGGCAAGGCTGCATCCATTTGGGGGAGATACAGTCACATGGTCTGCATTAGACCACATTTAAACATCTAAGTGGATATGAAGAAAAATGCTTACAGTGAAATACCATACATTTAATGGAAAGAGGAAGGCATTTGAGAGGACCTCAACTTCAGCTGTGTGAATAACTTTTTTCCTTTTGATGGCAAGGCAAGTAACAGAGCCAAGGAAATCAAACATATTTAGTCCAATTACTGGAAAATCATCAATTAAGCAAGACTCAATATTTGTCAAGTACAATAGCCATACTTATGCAGTATAGGAATGAAATAGGTATAAAATATTAATGAGCAGTCTATTACAAATACATACATTTTGCACATATAACATTTTGCTCAGTCTCAGATTCCAATGCAGCCCTAATTGAATAGCTTCACTCTGAAATATCATTTTCCAGAAGACGTTATTCACAAATATTGAAGGCAGTAAGCCAGTCATCTTACTCCGTCTAAATATTGATTGTTTCTTTAATGCCTTTGTTCTGGGAGGGAAGTAGCTTTGTAAGTGTAAGCCTTTAAAAATATTGAAGGTGATTTAAATACAACATTGATCTAGCAACATTAAAGATGTTTTTTTTTTAATTCCTTTTTCAACACTTTTCAAGTTCTCAGTAGACATGTAGCATTTGAAAATCCAAAATTCCCCTCCTTTGCTATATACAGATTGTTATTTAAACCATAAATTTAAAAAGAAAACTAAAAAACTGCGTTGCTGGTATGGAAAATGGAACAGGATCTCACCCTTACACTACTGATCTCTGTAACAGATAACTGGAGCCTTCCACAGCTTATGAGTGAATCTTAGGGGGCCGTAAAACCTTGAGGCCGGTATCATGGGGTCTAAAAGATCTGATAGCTATTCTATTCTCTCTGTATTTCCTGACATTAGAGGTAGGCAGGATTTTATCTAGCTAGTCTTCTGAAAACATTTTAGGCTTGCACATCATTTATATTTCTTATTATAGCCTCTTTTGAATTCAGTCTTCTGAACTGAGAACATTTCAAAATGAAGGATGGTGATTCCATCTAGCAATAGCAGGATGTGAAGTAACAAATATAGGATCGTGCACATCCAAGGGAAGGTTTCATGAGGCTGTATTAGGTCATGATGTGATTGTGATGTAGAAAGTTGACATTTTCTTACTGCAGAAACAGCTGATATGCCTCTCTGATTAAGTCAAAATTGAAAACAGGATTAAGAAAGAACATTCTCTGCAGAGGAGAAAGCACAGTTTGTCTTTTGCCATAAAAAAATCAATTGCTGTTCTCATATGTTTTAACCCATTCTAAATTCTCTTAAAGTGATAAAAAATATGCAGTAAGACTTCTAAGCCTCCTTTGTTATTACATTGAGAGTTTATTGCTTCTTTTCTATCCAATTTACATTTTTTATGGATAAAAAATTTAAACGGAAAAAAAATTGTTTGTGTTTTCTGATGGAATAATGGGACCAAATAACTTTTAATTCTGTTTCCAATTAGACTTTAGAAAAACTAAGAAATTGTAATTTGGTGAAAATACTGGCTATTTTACTCTCAATAGTATGGAAATTTTTCACACATACACTTAGATGCTATATGTCTGTAAAGATTTTATAAGGGAAGAAAACCTGACAATATTAAGTTTACAGATTAATCTGAGAGGAAGTCAGTTCCCAGATGTTATGCCTATTTTTTGGGATGGAGGTAAGAGGAGACTAACATTTACAGAAATTCATGTCTGAAATGGTGTTTCAAAAAACATACTTTTCCTGCATGAGCCTCCTGTTTGATACCTAAAAAGACATCAAAGGAAGTTGACAGATGCATGGAGATATTTTTGTGCTACTTTTTCTTCAAAATAAAAAAGGTGAATGCATGTGGGTAGTGTGGTACTCTAAAAGTCTTTAAGGAAAAGACTGTTTCTTTGATTGGAGTTATATTTCATTTAACATATTGTTTTATGTCTCCTCCATAGGTGGTAGTGGGGCAAACCAAAGATTTAAATGGAAGAAAGACAGGGATATAGTTCACTATGAGTTATATTTAATTCTACAAATCGAATGACAGTTATAGTTTCACCCATGTCAGTAGCAATTTAAAGAAGAAAAACATCAAGACTGTGTTCAGATAATCATGGAAATTTAGGTAAATATGACAATATTGTGAAACATTTCTGTTTCATAAATCGTTATTCACTTTGGTGTTATCAGTAAAATAGTATTCTGATCCAAAGAAAGCTTTAAAATGAGCCAAATGGAGAGCTTTCTTTGCTTGTTGTGGTTTTTATTTTATTTAACTAAGTGGGGATTTTTAATTCCTTTACATAGACCTTTCCTATGTAACACAAAAATGCATTTTGTTAACTGGAGTTATTGAATTCTTCCCTCCTAGATGTAAATATTTGTTTTCTTTCAATGCCAGAAATGGTTATTTTAGTGTTCTTCCAACAATAAAGAGCAAAACTGACACTATTTAACTAGGTCATAATTTAAGGAAGTCTAAAGACTAATAAATAGTAACTACACAGACAAAAGAAGTCTAATTTTTGTGCTTTAGAACAGAAAATTATTCTTCAATTTCTAAAGAGATGCCATATGAATAATGTTGTTGAATTGAGGGCAGTGAAGCAAGAAGTTTGAATGTCTGTATATCAAAGACTAGTTTGGCTATTTTTATTACCATAATTTTACCCACAAACTCCATTCCAACTTTACCCTGAGAGTGATGAGGCACTGGAAAAGATTGCCCAGGGAGGCTGTGGATTCTCCATCCCTGGAAGTGTTCAAGGCCAGGCTGGATGGAGCTCTGAGCAACTTGGTCTAGTGGGAGATGTCCCTGCCATGGCAGGGAGGTTGGAACTAGATGATCTTTGAGGTTCCTTCAAACCTAAATCATTCTATGAATCTACAATTCCTAACAAGTGGTTACACAAGTTAAGATTAGTATTACTTGCAATAAATTCAAGATGGCTGTTACTGCTGAAATGAAACTGATGGACTATACTTCCACCTCCTCTGTTAATATACTATTCATTTCATTGCATAGGAGATTATATTTTAGAAAGATTTTTGGGTGAAGTAAACAGAGTATTATAAATAGCACAGACTTTTAGAATAGTTCCCTGTGAAAGGATGCCTGACTGACATTTAGGTTGAGTCTAAGGTGTAGTATCTGTTGTTCTGGTACCACTTGATATCGTTTTTAGGTCAAGGTGCTTACCGAATGAATGGTACTACCTATTTTTTCTTACATTACATTATGTTTTATATGTGAATAATTATGAGAATAAGTGAGCATTTACTCAGATATTTCTGTCCTTCTCAAAAAAAAAGAGTTAATCTGCAAAATCTGTGTTCTGCTTTTATTTGGTTTTGTGTTTGTTTTTTTTCTCCTCAGAAGACTTTTCACACTGAAATGGATTGACTTTTTCATCTCTCCTATCTTTTCTTAGCCAACATTCCAATAACAGTGTGTTTTCTGTGCTTTAGTGAAATGCATAGACACATATAGGCTACTTATTATTTTGAACATTAAACAAAAGATTTAAGAGGTGGTAAGTTGACCATGGACCAGTAGGGCTTTTCTTGGGGATTACTGTGAGATTAGACTTTATGTTTTGCAATGGTAGATGATGGTGTTAGGTTGTCCCTAAGCAACCAAAGGTAAGACAAGAAAAACAAATTAGGGGGAAAAAACATCTGGGAGAGGACTACAAGAAAGAAACCTCACTAACCATGAGAAAACAGGTGGCAGGGTCCTGTCCTAAGTACCTGGACACCTATGTGTACAGACTGGGTAGAAAACAAAGGATTTCACTGCAGACATCCATTTCAGAAAGGAAGAGGCCGACTCAGAGTCCTCTCAGAAGTACACAGTGAAAGGACAAGAGACAATGGTCATGGTCACCACAACGGAAATTGAGATGTGAGTGTAAGTAAAACAAAAGAAAAAAAAAACATAGTCTTTCCAGGGATTTTCAAAACTGAACACGGCATGACTTTTAGCAACTTTCGTTAACCAGTATAGCCATGCTTCAAGCAGGACTTTGGTCTAGATGTCTTAAAGACATCCCTTCCAAAATTAGTATTTCTGTGAGTCTTGGTAGATGATAAATAAATTTTCTATTGGTGATGTTTCTGTGCTTATTTGGTATAATTTATGGCTAATATTAGAAGATAGAAAATTTCATTGTTCCTAGGAGGAATATGATTTTACAACTGCTTTTTTTAATCTGAAGTGTTTAATCTATAAATATTTTATGTATTATCTACTTAACAGTTGTATCTACAAAGGTATCTAAAAAGGGGATGTTTACACTACATGAATGATCTATGCACAGATATATTGTAAAGCTTATACTAATAGAGAAATTTCCTCTGATAGTGGCTGTCAACATCAGTCAAATTATGCACAACTAATGCTGGACTTCAGCAGTTCTGACCTCTTAATGCAGTGGTTCAGTTTGCTTAAAAAAATTTGCCGTGGGATTGCTTAAGTCTTTAGATAACCAGAAATAATTTTTTTACAGGTTGTTCAGTAATTTTTGCCCTCAGTTAGCTTTTGCATTTGTATGGAAGAGGGTCAAGTCTCTTTACTAATAACTTCTCTCACATTTTATTCCCTTCAGCCCAGCCTGAATTGTTCTTTGTAAATGACCAGTAAAGGTTCAGAGAACAGTTAATAGACATAATGCATTTAGCATAATTTCCCTGTATATATTTATGAAACTCTTCAAAGACAGATTTCACTCCTTATAATTTTTTATTAACATTCGTATTTAGGAAAAATATATGAGCATTAGGTGAAAAAAAATAGAAGAGTTCCTTGCTGGTAAATGTAGAGATTTTGTTTTCATAGTTTCTTTTTCACAAAATAAACTAAAACCACACCATCACATATTCAATTATTTATTCCACAGTGTGCAACAGCATGCTCCAACATAAGGATATTTGTTTGTTTGTTTGCTTCCTGCAGTGGCTTTATTAATTCACACAAGAATTATTTTAAGAAGTTGGTTCACAAATTTTCGTTAAATTGATGTCTAGGAGACAATGGCTGTGAACCCTCTTTCAACAGGTCTTATCTTTTTCTCTTTTGTAGGAAAAAGGAATACAATTAATTTTAATTGAAAATAGAGCACATACATGCTAATTTCGCTAAAATCCAATCTTTGTCAATTGTAAAGTGGAGAGATCAATTAAAGACATAAATGCAATAACAGAAAATGAGATGCTAGGAGGCAAATTAAATATCACTTAAGGATTACGGAAATGGATTTCATATGGAAGAAAAAAAAAGAAGTTTATGAAGTGGAAACCAGGGTTAGGAGAAGATTTTTTTAAAAAAATATATTTTAGGAGTAGAAATATATTGCTGCCCTCCAAAGGAATAAAATGGTTACTAGACAGGTAGTAAAATGTTACTGAAAAGAGGAAAAGAAAGAAAGAAGGAAGTGAATTTGTAAAGGAACTTGGAAGTGGAAGCAGAAGTTGAGAAAGCAAGGCAAGACGAAGTCAGGAAGAAACAATTATGTAAGCATTTTTCTTCCTCCTGGAGATAATTTTCACACAGAATCACAGAATGTTAGGGGTCGGAAGGGACCTCAAAAGATCCTCTAGTCCAGCTCCCCTGCCAGAGCAGGATCACCTACAGTAGGTCACACAGGAATGCGTCCAGGCAGGTTTTGAATGTCTCCAGAGAAGGAGACTCCACAACCTCCCTGGGCAGCCTGTGCCAGTGCTTTGTCACCCTCACAGTGAAAAAGTTTTCCCTAATGTTTTTGTGGAACCTCCTATGTTCCAGCTTGAACCCATTGCCCCTTGTCTTATCATTAGACATCCCTGAGAAAAGCCTGGCTCCATCCTCCTGGCACTCACCCTTTACATATTTATAAATATTAATGAGCAATATTTTGTGGCCTGTTCTTTCAGATATTTCTATTTTACTTCTGTATTGTGTAAAAAATTATTATAAATTCCCTTTTTGTAAGGTTTTCACCAACCGTTTACGCTTTTGTACTTCTAGATTAGATTATTGCAATGGAAGATGAGAGCACCAGAGAGATGCTGGGTTGACAGGTCAGCAAAGAACATTAACACATAAATTGATTAAGTCGGGAAGAGAAAGCATCACACTTTGATAAGCGCACATACTGTTCCTGCTAGTTCATTAAGAACTCAGAGCATGCCATGAGTGCAATCTGTGCCTTACGTCCTCACTGAACTTTGAAATGTGTCACAGCAGCCCATACAGGATCCAGAATTTAGGTAGAAAGTATATGCTCTGAGTGGAGAAGAGTGAAAAAATGCTTCTCTTTATGTCTGATGAAAATTGTGCAGAGCATTGCACAGATGAAAGACACATCATCTGTGACCACTGTGAAGTTCTTATGAATTTTAATAACTGCCATGTGTGTTCTGAAGTATATGACACTTTAACTGCTAATTTGTCAGCTATTTTTCAAATGAAAAAGTTATAGCCAATACATGCAGAAAGTGTACATTTTAAATTGTTCATCAAGAAAGCATTGTCAAGAAAACACACATTCAGAATTATCCATCTTTATATTAGCTTTTAGGAGTTCTTACTGGGCTGTCATTTTGAGGTTTTGCAAGTTGTGTGACCTGTCAAAAAGAAGATAGTAGCATAAAAAAAGTCTAAATCTGAACACTGGAAGAGCAGAGGGGAGGACAAAGTAGATAGAAATCTTCTTCATAGAGAATCAGTTCCTTAAGCATCCAGAAAGACTGCATGATAGTGTCTGGATGTATCTGTACAGAAAACCCTCTAGGAAGTCTCTCAATATACTGTAAATGTCAAAAGAGGCAATGACAGAATAGGTTTTACTTTTACTTTAGCCTTTAGAAAAAGACTTAGAGCACTGAAACAAATGTTTCATAGATTTCACAATAAGCATCTAAGGCAGAGCAAAAAAACCCCTTTATAATTATCTGTGATATTTAGAGAATACTAAGTAGAAATAAATATTCTACAGAAAATCTAGAGGTTTATGGTCTTCTCAGGTTGGGGCAAATCAAACTAATTTGAGAATTAGGAATTCCATTGTTGTAAATTTAATGCTGTTTAAAGTAACATCAGGCCTTTGGTCCAATGAATAAATCACTTGCATATGTGATACACTTGTTTTTTCAGAAGGAATAAAATGATTACTTCATATATGTGAATCAGTGCAAACTGAAAATGTTATTTCTCAAGCTACTGCCTTTCTGTCAGCTAGGATTTCTGAAATGTCCATTGCTTTATTTCCTGTGCAGTGGGGGGACCCAAAGACTGAGGTCCAAAAAGCAGACATAATTTTCAGTGATGAGTTTAGGAATCTGTTGGTGATTGAAATTTCTTTAACTTCTTCTGGTTCTAAAGGTGAGGTAGAAGTTGTTAAGAGTATAGAGTGATGTTAAGAGTATAGAGTTTTATGGACTAAATCTTAAATACACAAGAAACACCTAGAAACTCACTTAAGAGAAAAATCCATATACTATACGACTAACATTTTCAGTGCCTGAGTAGCCATTGCTGCCTTGTGTGTTCCTTCTTATGTTTCTTAAAGACCTACAGCTCTGTGTGCCTGAGAACTGAAGAGACTAACAGTTGTCTTTAGGTACATTTGTACTGTATGCAGGTGTCCAAGTGTTGTGAGTGGAGGCTGCAGACCTGGCCTGTATGTGGAAAGATATGGGGGTTCTCCATGCTGCTCCAGACAGAGTAATTTCCAGATGGCTCCAGTGGACCCACTGCATGGCACAGCTGAGCCCCTCAGTCAAGATGTTGACAACTCTAGGAAAATGTGAATAAGAAAAGGCAAAATCCTGGAGAGGGGGGAAAAAAAAAGTGAGAAATGGCAAGCTCAGAGGAAGAGAAGAAGGACATTCTCCAGGCACCACAGCAGTTTCCCTTCAAGCTACAGAAGAGACCACAGGGGAGCAAGTATTTCCTTACAGCCTGTAGAGAGGATCAGAGTAGAGCAGATATCTACACTGCATCCCATGGACAACCCTAAACTGAAGCACCCGGAGATTTTCCTGAAGGAGTTACAGGTCATGGGGAACTCATGCCGGAATAGGTTGATTCTGAAGGACTATTGCAGCAACACATCATCAGTAGAGTATAACTAACCTGTCTCACAATAGTCTAATCCCAGCTCACGTTCCCTATTAGTGGGTGAACAATCCATGGAAAGATCCACATTGGAGCAGTTCTTCAAGGACTGTAGACTATGGAGATGACCCACACTGGAGCAAGGGAAAACTGGGAGGAGGAATGAGCAGCAGAGATGAACCATTAGGAGCTGAACACAACCTCCAGTTCACCATCCGTCTTGTGCTATTAAGTGAGGAGGAGGGAAGAAGTAAAGGAGTGAGGAACGGAGTCTAACTAAACCTGAAAAAAGTATGTAGGGAGGAAAGATGTTTTCATTTTTGTCTTTGCTTTAATAGGAAATAAATTAAATTAACTTTCCCCGAGTCAAGGTTATTTTGTCCCTAATGTTAATGAATAAATAATCTCCCTGTCTATCTCAACCTTAAACCTTTTTCATCTTATTTTCTCCCTCTTGTCCTGTTGAGTGAGAGATCAGCCAGATGGGTGTCTGCAGACAGCCAAGGTCAACCCACCACAACATCCATTCAAGATTCTGTGCTCCTGATCACTTCCCCTAGGGAACTGGATAGAGCAGACTTGTAAGGAATATGTCAACTAATACTGAGTTCAGTATAATACACGGCAGTCATAGACTAATAACTAGTTTTTGCACGAAGATTATAGCTAGCTGACATTGCGTGCCCAGAAAGTGGGAATTTCAGGTTAAAAACATTTCTCATACTGATAGGATAAAACTAGAATACCGCTGACAAGGATAATATCCTATAGAAAGGACCATAGACGAGAAAGAAGACAGAAGAAGGAAGGAAAGGAGGGCAAAGACAAGGACTGTGGCTCTATAATAGGGTATGCTAGGTTTCTCCCTCCATTTGCTTTTCATACAAAGATTGTTGAATGAAAATAGATAAGGAATATGTAAAATCCCTGAGTGTTTAATGAAAGAGGCAATTAACTTGCACTTACATTTGCCTTTTCCTCAGTTTTTTTTTCCCCTGCTACATGTGATGAATGCTATCCTGCCTTTGAGAGCCTTAAGAGCCAAATTGAGATCCAAATGATTTCAAGAGTGTATGGCCAAGCCTTGTACATGGTTTATTTGTACTGTATTTCTTTAGTAACAAGATAGGATTTATATCCTTATGGTATCAGCGCATACTGCATCAAAAGGAAAACCTTTTCCTCCCAATGTAAGCTGCTGCTCCAAATTTATCTTGTAGTTTGTATTCACATTCAAAATTACCTTGATTGTGTCTTACAGTTAAACATCAAGTCTATAGTTTCATCTCCCACCATTGTGTTAGGAATGTTTACTTTGAGAGGAACAACAGGCTACAGGATGTTTTATAGAAAAACATTATATTGCCTTACAGATTTTTTTGAACTAACATAGACAAAAGCAGGCTTGATCTGACCAGGAAGCTGTACAACTGTATCTCTTAGCTCAGGCATTCACATTGTATTGGCTAATGGTAATAATTGAAATATTTAACTGAAATTTCTAATCAACTTACATCTTAGGATATAACTACAGAAGAAGGAGGATGGGAGGCAGCTGCCTGGGTATATTCACATGGACTAACTTTAGGTACTTTAGTAACTTTAGATATCTTCCAGATCTCTCATTGCTGGTCAGAAATATTTGAGTCACTTCTAAGTCTTCTTTCATACTTTTGAGCCCATCACCCAGCCTTGGTGATGGTTCTGAAATTGCAAAGGCAATTTTTGACAATTTTATTTTGGAATTATTTTTGAATAAAAGAGCTTCTCCTTCAAAAACAACCTACTGCTGTAAGAATGCAGCTCAGTAATATGTAGAAAAAGTGTGATTTTCACAGGCAACTCTAAATGAAACTTCTCTTTTCAACACAGCAGAAACTTGTTCCTGTCCACAGCAACAGTTAGCACATTTTTTGGTAAAATGAGTTCCATTGTTGTGGCTTTTCTTAAGCCATACCTTTGAAAATGATTTCTCACCACTTTCACAACAATCTCTCATGCTCAAAGGAGATGAAATATCTCTTTTTTTTTCCCACCATCCTAGTTTTCATATGCAGAACCAGCAAATGCAAAATTTTACTGTCTAAAGCTCAGAAGGTGCTTCCAGAAGACATCAAGTTTAAACTCTTTCTCGAAGTCCATACAGATAAAGGATGTTGTTTAGGACTTTTTCTAGCCAAATTTAGAGTATCTGCTAAGAATGGATATTCCACAGTCTCTCTAGGCAGTGCAGGCCAGTGGTCAATCACTGTTATAGTACATACCTCTTTTTTTTAATATTGAGAATTTTCCATGTTCCCAAGTGTCTTTGTTGCCCCTGTTTCCTCTGCTGTGAGACTGAGAAAAGTTTAACTGTCTCTTCTTCATACACCTTCATTAGAAGTTTGAAGACAATGATATCACCTCTTAGCTTTCTTTTCTTAAAGGCTGAACAAACCAAGTTTCTTCATCTTCTTATACAGTGTGTTCTCCAGCTCCTGATCTTGGCGGCCTCCTGCTGTACTCCCTCCACTACACCATTGTCTTGGGATGGAGAGCCCAAAGGCAGACTAATCACTTCTGATGATCTTACAAGTGCTAGAAGGGAGTAATGACATTCTTTGACCTACTTAGATGCATTCTTGCTAACTGTGCCTGTGGTTTGGTTGACCTTCTTTACTTCAAGGGCTCCTTCCTGACCCATTCAACTTGTTGAGCCTGGGTCTGTTTCAGAAAAGTTGCTTTCCAGCCTTTCAGTCCCTAGCCTGCACTGTCACATGGGGTTCCTTCTTCCCTGCTACAGGACTTTGCATTTATATTTGATGATTTTCAGGACCTTTCTGTTCTTCCATTTCTCCAATTTGTTTAAATCAGCCTGGGTAGCAGCCCTTTACTCCAGTGTGTCAGCAGCTGCTCCCAGCTTGGTATCTTCAGCAAGCTCATTGAGGGTGCATGCTATCTCTTCACTTTAACTGTTAACAAACTGCTGAACAGTACTGATCCTGTCATCAAACCCTGAGGGACACCACTAGTAGTTGGTCACCAGCTAGACTTTATACTGTCGATCCTCCTGCTTTGTTATACACTTACAAACCATGCCCAGACCATCCTGTCTCAGATGACAGACCATGTAATTTACAAATGAACTGTTTTTGCAAACAGGTGGCCCTTCGGTGCACAGGGTATTATGATACCCACAAGCAAAAATAATTAGTTTCAAAGTACAGTATCTTGTCCCTTTAAGTAGTGTG
The DNA here is from genome assembly GCF_000703405.1 of Apaloderma vittatum. Lineage (NCBI taxonomy): Eukaryota > Metazoa > Chordata > Aves > Trogoniformes > Trogonidae > Apaloderma > Apaloderma vittatum. The sequence goes on along the minus strand of NW_009713137.1, from coordinate 35,085 downwards.
ACAATCTTAATGAATGACAGCAGTTTCAACATACCTCTACAGTGAAAGTGAAGACAGCTTATTTTGCAAGTGATGGATAAGTACACTGGCAGAGAGCTGGAGAGAGGTCTATTTTCAGCTACCTCCCTTTTGTGTAGCAGTCAACACAAAGAACTGTATATAAAGGACCGTCAATTAGATTACACAGCAATATTACAGGCCAGTAAGCATAAGATCACTGGCTTGTGTGAATCTGTTTAATAAAAGGGGTTTATCTTTCTCCCTGAAAGACTAATAGTGTTTCAAATATTTTCTCTTTATTAAAATAATTGTGTAATATAATACTACTTACACTGCAACCTTTGTAATAAAATCCTGTTTTCTTTATAATGAAGTGATTTTTCTAAACATAAATATTTTGAAATAAAGAGGAATGTTAAGATTAATTCCTTGATTTAGAGTATTACATGAAAACCTCTTCTGTATAGGCAGTTTTATGTTTCTTGTCATTCTGTATCTCCAGTTCTCTCTTTTTCTCTGCATTTTCCTTCATTGCAAAATACTCAAGGTAGCTTGTCAGATTCACATTAGCTGTCTCCTACTCCAATTTTTAAAGGTATTGGTATTGCCTCAACTACAGATCATGTTTGTGTTGCTCCTTTTCAGACACCATTATCTCATTACACCATTTTGCCATTAGCTCCAAAGTTATGATACTGATGCAAAGTGAATTAACACTATAAACACTTCTTTTCTAGGACAGGTATAGCTTTATTGTAGTATTCCCATGCAAAACCTGCAATGGAGAGAAAGGTGCTTCAAAACATCTCCATACTAAGAAGGTACTTGCAGAAATCACATCAGCCTTTTGAATTCGCCCTTAAAAAGAGAAACTGTTAGGCTCACATTTATCTGATTACATTCTGAATGAATAAGGTGGAATAGACTTTGATCCTAGTGGTTATTTTTATTCGTACAAACTTAATGAAATGCACTCTGACCTGCTGACCTTCTTATAATTCCAACGAGTTTCAAGCTGTGAATATGAATTGAAGAGAAATACTAGTGAAATCTGACTTTTTTTAAAGATATCCAGGCTCTACACAGACATTCTGTTGGTGTAAAGCAAATTAAAAAAAAATAATTATACAAAAACGACATCTTCTCACAAAATGTTAATATTGTAGTATTTCATGCCTCATCTTCAGCCTCGCATCTGCATCAACAGTTTTTCGAACAATAAGATACATATTTAACATTCTTGTCTTCTCTTTGAATTATTGACTATGCCATGAGTGTTACTATATTTTTATAACCTTCATAGTGATAGGGAACCAAAGGTAATATTGTACTGTATTAATTAAGAAAATGAATAGAGCTCTCTACAGCTTACCAATCACTTGATAAAGGAAAACAAAAAGAAGGAAAAAAAGGAAGAATCTTAAATTACAGGCTGCTTAAACATTTTATACTTGCAATGAATAATTCTCAGATTTTACTAAAGCCTGTCGTGCATTCTTTGGCGCTTGATTAGCAAGGGATTTTTTAATTTATTTTTTTTAGCTGTTTAGCTTTAATGTGGGGAGTGCATAAAAGAATAAAGAAAAAAATGCAAAAATTTTAGAATTATGAAGTTCTCAGTAAAATATATTAATTTCTCAAAGACTCAGAACAGATGACTCTCCTACAACAGACAGAATGCTGTGACTTATGTGGTTGTCCTTGGCAAAAGGATAAAATTATCTGCCTGTAAAGTAGATGTAGTGTAAGCTGGTGATGTTAGAAGCTAACTGGACACCAGTGAAGCATGACCACAAAGAACAATCCATGCACATTTGTATTTACTCCAGAGTAAAAAGCAATTGCAGCTTGATCAACTGATTGCAGTCCTCACCTGGGAAATCTGATATCACCACCTGTTGTTTCCTTTTCATGCCAGCGTGACACACTTCAGCTGATTTCAGTAGAATATAAAACATGACTGTACCCTGCGGGAGATGCTTACTGAGTTGCACTCATTTCTGTTAAACAACCTACTTGTAACGTGACATCTAGATTTGAACCATGGCAGCTGAATTTCTTAAAGCAAACATCCAACAGCAAATACAGCTACTCAGCAGCTCTGTTGTCGTTCCTAATATTGAAAAAGTAGTAGAAATTATCCTGTCAGCATTGGTACTTACATTCGTATATATATTTGTGTGTGTGTGCACCTCTGACACTGCTCATTTATAAAAAAATTTATGCTTTGCCAAAAGAGAACTTATTTCTGAGTTGATTCTTTTGTATCTTGTACTCCATATCACCTTCTCTTTTTATAACTGACACAAATAATTTCACTTTCTTCTGGCATTTTAGTTTTCTCTTTTTTTTCTTATATAATTTATTTAAGTCTTACAAAATGAAAACATTTTTATATGGAAAGAAATTTTAGGATTATCATAAATATTTTGCACATTTGCACTATTGAATGAGAAGCAGAAATAGAGCAGAATTTTCTTTCTTGGAGAAAAGGCTATTAAGTTAAATAATAAAATATCAGGGGACTACTGCTGCACAAATATTTAGATTACACAAATGGAGTCATATTGAGAAATACAGCATAAAGTTTGTATTTTATATAAAGTAAACATTTTAAAAAATTGCAAAAATTACAGAAATCTAAATATGCATTTCTAGATAAGTTATGTCAGTATACAGTGAAATGGACACTAAATCCATATGACTGTTGAGTTTTTTTCTTTGTATTTTGAATATATGTATACAGTTCCTGTTGCTGAGTATGTGTTAGAAAAACACTTGTGTTGCTAAGTCTTCAAAGTGAACAAAGAGAACATCCTTTGTACACTGTAACTTTTGAAAAAGACAAAGAGACTAAAGAACAGAGCTGTCCAAAATGGATCCTGCAGTACAGTACAGCATTTACTCCACAATTCTGGTGTCATTTCAGATTAAAATAGAGATGCACAGGAGTAAAAGTCAAGAGATGAGACAAGAGAACTGAGACAGTCCTATTTCAACTACAGTGTATTAGCTATATTCTTTGTTTTGTAAATAACAAGATGGTGCTTTAAACATCTACAGTGACAAATATTAAAATCACAGCTTCACAGTCAAGATAGCAGATGGACTGAGTGGTCTCATAGCAAATCTAAGAATAAACCAATTGCACCCCAATCTCAATTCAACATAAAACCAAAATAAAATATACGATGGTAAAAATTTAAGCAAATTACATATATAGCTATTTATAAGCTTTATCCTGGACCTGAGGCAATCAAGTATATCTAACCACTGTAATCTAGTGGTGAATAAAGATTGATTGTGGCAAAGCAAGGTCTTTGTCAGCCTGTACTTGGTGGAGTTCACTGTGTGTATGATTAATGTGCAAAAGATCTGAGTCTAGCCTTCAGGCTTCTTGCTAGCTCTTACTGCCATCTACTGATTAAACCCATCTTTTTCCTTTTTTTTTTTTTCTTTGTTTTGATTGTTCGTTTTTCCACAGAAGCACACCTATCAGACAGCTTCGTTTTATCAATTTTATTGCTAGAGTCCTGTCTCATGAGAATGTTCATCTAACTGTCTCTAGAGATTTAAGGCAGTAATGATCAAGGTCAGGTTAGAAGCAAAGCACACTCTCACAAATTAGTTGCCATGCTCTCAAAGTCAGGCGTAGATGGAAACATCATTCCTGTGATAGAGGAAGCTGTATTTCATGGATTTGCACAGAATATGTATAGTGATTTCTGAAATATCAGTCAGGTTAAATGGAGTAATACTGAAATCTACATTTCATGTTTTAAAGCAATCTGTGCACTGGGCAAATTAACAACATTCTAGTAATGTAATCTCCCTAAGTAGGGAATAGATACTTAAATCACAACTCTATTTACTATGATTAGAAACGACATACATTTCAATCAAAGGAATGTTTCTAATGTACCAGAGCAAAGTGTTGAATTAAAAACCTGACCTGCCTAATTGGTTCACAAACAAGAAATATGGTTAGAGATTTTCAAAATCCATGGAGGACCTAATTTCAGAGGCTAAACACTACAGTGGTCTAGAATACAAGATCAAAAAGTAAAGCAGCTTGAGCAGCTATTTCTGAAGTCTTGAGAGGGTGTTATGGGAGACCATCGCAATGTCCAATTCTGGCAACCCTGTAGAGCTTCATCAGGCAGCCTTCATGATGTGCTGAAAGCTGTTCCATGAGCCACAGTTTCAGAAGTTCTTTTCTATTAGTTGCAGCAGACAGTCTGAAGTAGACAAACTGACTATACTTCAAAACAAAAAGAAGGGGAATTTAATTACTTTTACGGTGCTTCTTTCTGTGAGGGAAGAAAAAAAAACTGATAAAAACCACACCTCTGGTATTTCCTGAAATTAAACAACGTATGAAAAATGTAGAACAGTGGAGTAATCAGTCAGGTTTTGTAAATAATCACATATGCCTACTATAGGTCTTTCTTTTTATCTTTGTTTTTGGCCTGATAACTGTCTCATTCCAAGGTTACTTAAAGTGTTTGCTGCTCTTTTAGAACACTATATACGTATGTTTTTGTGTAGTCACTGTCCTCAGAATTGCAAGGAAAAGTAAGACAAAGATCAGAAATAGTGTGATACAGTCAATGTATTTTATTATTTTTGAATGACAGATGGAGCCCTTGGCCAGCACCGCAAAGTATTCCTCCTTTGTCTCACAACTATTATCACCAAGTTCTCATGTTGATCTCAACTCCATTAATCCTACTGTAACATCTATGCTTTGATGAAAGAAATAATAAAAAATTGTGCTCCAGGATCAAATATAGGATGCATATTACCAAACTTCAGATGACCACAACAGAGTTTTCTAAATTTAAGAAAATTTTCCTAGTCGTTAAAGAGAAATAAGAATTTCTAGTTCCTAGCTCATTTTATTAAAAAATAAATCAGTTTGAATCTGTTTGCAAGACGATTACTTCACTCTCCACTTTTATTTTTATTTCTAGTTTGTTTTCAGTCTTTAAGAAAGTTGGAAGGAAATGCTGAAAAACATTGGGCATGGTGCTATTGACATGATTGAGTTAACAGACATCTTTATCTGACTTCCAGCCTCATCACTGCTCTTCTGCTTCCTAAGCATGTCTCCATCTCAGCAACAATCCAGTAACTCTTTAAATAAATTTAAACTTTATTCTTAAGTCATATAAATAGTTCATACAAAATTAGTAAGGTTGTTTGGTAGTACACAAATAAATGTTAAAGTTATTTGGGTCTGGGTTTTCGATTTTCCCTGTTTATTTGAGCTGTTTTTGTTGTTTGTTGGTTTGTTTGGTTTTTTTTGTGAAGGGGCTTGTGTATTTTCTATGCACAAGTAGCAACATGAAACATTACAAATGAGATGCATGTCTCTGACATGAAAAATAAAGCAAAATACATATTGCATGTATCATTTCAACTGCACCAGAACTGTAAATATTTAGAAAAATATCATTTTTTGTACTATTGGTGCTGGTTTTATTCACCATCTTACTTATACATGCTGAAAACTAAAAGTGGGACACAAAGTAAAGATGAAAAGATGGGTAGAAGTGTTTCTAAAGTTTCTAAACATAGACAAAACCTTCTGAGGGATAATTATCCAGACCATCTACACTGTATAAAGTTTCTTTGAATTTAAAATTTTCAAAATTACCTAGAACATATTTAAATTTATTTACAGTACTAATTGTACTTTTGACAATTTATATGTCCATAGGAAAACTGGACGTTTTATAATATATGACTATGTAGCTACATGTTTCCATAAGGGTATATTTTTTCTGGGTTTGGTTAGCCTTTTTCTCTCTTCTTTTTCTAATGCTAAGGTATATATTATGGCTAAATGTTTGGGAGACAAGAATATGTCAGGAATCCTTAGAACACTACAGTGGGTTAACCATAGCTAACATCCAAACGCACACTCAGCTCCTTACTCATACTCTCCCTTAGCAGGACAGGGGGAGAAATTAGGACAAACAAAAAGCAAAATCTCATGGGTTGAGATAAAGACAGGAAGATTGTTTATCAATTATCACTGCAGGTAAAATAATATTGACTTGGAGAAAATAAGTTTATTTTATTGCCAATTAAAAAAAAATGTAATTACTAATTTGGGTAGTGGAAAACAAAAAAGATAAATTTAAAATAACAACATTCCTCTTTCATTTCCTAACCTCAACTTCATTCCTTCACTCCTGATTCCTCTATCTTCACCCCGAGCATTTCAGGGGAGATAGGGGGTGCAGGTCGCAGTCAGCACATAACAGCTCCTCTCTGTTGCTTCTTCTTTCTCATACTTTCCCCTTGCTGCAGCGTGGGTTATCCACAAACTGCAGTCCCTCAGGAAAAGTCTATTTGCTCCATCATAGGTTCAGACCACGCAAAGAGTGCATACAGCAACAGCTGACAGCTACAGTGATAAAAGCTGTTTCTTTTAATTGCTAAGATAGATTGAGAAGGGAGTGGGCATCCCAGAGACAGAGAAGCCAAGGCAGGAATCTTGCAAGGGAGCTGGGAGGCTGATGTGGCAGGGAGAGAGGCCAAGAACCGTGGCAAATTTAAAAGTGGCCGTAGCAGAAGCTTTCCTCAGACCACATGGAGAGTATGGACAGTGATGATGGCCACCGCAGAGGACAGAGATGGGGGGAACAGTAGCGTTCAAAGGCACGTAAGCAGGGAGTGCAGGAAGCAGCAAGCAGTTGTTGGTTCCCTTCTGGCCAGAGGGATGATCGTGGTCACAATACGGCTGAAAGTCACAGCAAGAAAGAATCTGGGAAATCAGAAAAACGACCTGCTCAGGTTGTTGAACTCAGGTGGCTGAACTGAGGGAGGAGGTAGAAAGAATAAGAAGCATCAGAGAGTATGAAAGTGAAATAGATTGGTGGAGCCACACTCTGAGGGAAAGGCAGCAAGAAAAGCCTCTACAAGAAGTGGAGGACCCCCTCCTCTCCTGTGACCAGGCAGGAGGATGGGACCTGAGGGACAAAGGGGAATGGAGAGAGGTTCCTCCTTGGAGAGGCAAGAGAAAACCCTCCCAGCCCTCCTCACCTTCTCAGTTGCCCTTGCACAATGGGTATGTGGCTTTGGGACTTGAGGTCCAGGTGAATGAAGTGGAGACAAGGATCCATCTAGTGAGTCACCCATGGCTTGTCACTCACTCCCATGCCTTAGGACTTCTTCAATTAAGAAAAGGAAGGCAATTGTAGTAGGTGACTCTCTTCCAAGAAGAACAGAGGAGGCCTATTTGTTGACCAGATCCATCCCACAGGGAAGTCTGCTGCCTCTCTGGGGCTCGGGTTAGAGAAGGAAGCTCTCTGCTCTAGCGCAGCCCTCTGATTATTACCCTTTGCTAACTGTCCATGTTGACAATAAGGTTGCAGAGAGAAGAAATGAAAAAGGACTTCAAAGCATTGCAGCTACTAGTTGAAAGCTCGGGCGTGTAGGTGACGTTTTCATCAATCCCTCAGGTGATAGGGAAAAATACGGAAAGAGGCTGGAAAATATATCACATTAATGTGTGGCTCAGAAACTGGTGCCATCTTTGGAATCTTGGGTTCTTTGACCATGGGGAGTTTCATATGGCGTCTTGTCTCCTGGCGACAGATGGCATGCATCTGTCTCAAAGCATGAGAAGAATCCTCACACAGGAGTTGGTGGGGATTGTTGAAAGGGCTTTACACTAGGCTCAAAGGGTGAAGAGGATAAAACAAGGCTCACTAGAGATGAGCCTAGGGAAGGCCTTCAGTCTACTGTCTCACTCGACATGGATAAAGGTGATCTTTGTGACAAACCCAGGACTGCTGGGGATAAGATTCGAGGTGATATGCCAGTGTTGGAGATGATATCTGTACCATGGATCAAGTGCATATATGCCAATGCCCAAAGCATGGACAATAAACAGGAGGAGTTAGAAGCTATTGTGCACCAGGGAATCATGATATGATTGCCACCACAGAAATTATGGTGGGATGATTCGCATAGCTGGAGTGCACAATGAATGACTACAGGCTCTTTAGAAGAGATAGGCAAGGCAAGAGATGTGGTGGGGTAGCGTTATATGTTAAGGAGTGCTTTGACTGTCTAGAATTCAATGTTAGGCACACCAAGGTGGAGTGTTCATGGATAAGAATAAAGGGGATGGCTAATGAGGCTGATATCCTAGTGGAATCTGCTACAGACCTCCTGACCAGGATAAAGACACTGACAAGACATTCTTTCAGCAACTTAACAGTGTATCGCTTTCACTAGACGGGATGGGGAACTTCAATTTATCAAATGCCTGATGGAAGTACAACACCGCAGAAAGAGGGCAGCCCAAGAGGTTTCTGGAATGTATGTGTGACAGCTTTCTTTTGCAGCTGGTAAGGGACCCTGCTAGACTTACTGTTTATGAACAGGGACAGCAACCATGATATGATGCAATTTTCAATACATGGTGAAGTTAGGAGGGTCATCAGCAAAACCTCTACCTTGGACTTCCGGAGGGCTGACTTTGGACTATTCAGGACGCTGGTTCAGAGAGTCCCTTGGGAAGTAGTCTTCAGAAACAAAGGGGGCCAGGAAGGCTGGACTTACATTAAGAATGAAATCATGAAGGCACAGGAGCAGGCTGTCCCTATCCATCAAAAAATGAGCCAGTGGGGAAGATTGGCCTGGTTGAGCAGGGAGCTTTCGAAAGAACTCAGGAAAAAAAAAAAAAAAAGAGGGCACCAACTTTGGAAAAAAGGGCAGGTGACTCAGGAAGCATTTAAGGATGTTGTAAGGTCATGGAGGATGAGAATTAGAGATGCAAAAGCTCAGTTAGAACTTAATCTAGTCATCTCTGTTAAGTGTTTTTATAATGGATTAATAACAAAAGGAGGATCAGGGAAAATCTCCATTCCCTATTGGATAAGGAGGGGAACATGGTAATGGAAGACAAGGAAAAGGTTGAGGTACTTAATGCCTTCTTTGCTTCAGTCTTTAACAAGACTGACTGTTCTCAGGGTAACTGGGCTCCTGAGTTGGTAGACAGGGGTGGGGAACAGAATCCTCCTCCTGTAATCCAGGAGGAAGTAGTTAGTCACCTACTGTGTCACTTAGATCCCAACAAGTCGATGGGTACAGATGGGATTCATCCTAGGGTGCTGAGGGAGATCGTGGAAGAACTGGCAAAGCCGCTCTCTATCATTTATCATCAATCCTGCCTTACTGAGGAGGTCCCTGATGACTGGACGTTGGCCAACATGACACCCATCCTTAAGAGGGGGCAGAAGGAGAATCTGGGGAACTGTAGGCCTGTCAGCCTGATCTTGGTGCCTGGCAAGGTTATGGAGCAGATCATCCTGAGTGTCATCAAGCAGCATGTAAAAGACGACTAGGGGATCAGGCCCAGCCAACATGGGTTTAGGAAAGGAAGGTCCTGCCTGACCAATCTTATCTCCTTCTATGACTGGGTGACCTGTCTAGTGGATAAGGGGAAGGCTGTGGATGGGGTCTACCTCAATTTCAGCAAAGCATTTGACACAGTCTCCCACAACATCTTCCTGGAAAAGCTGGCAGCCTATGGCTTGGACAGGTGCACCCTTCACTGGGGAAAATGGTTGGATGATCAGGCCCAGAGAGTGGTGATGAATGGTGGGGCATCTGGTTGGCATCCAGTGGCCAGTGGTGTCCCCTAAAGATCAGTACTGGGCCCAGTCCTGTTCAACATCCTTACTGATGACCTAGATGAGGAGATTGAGTCTACCCTTAGTAAATTTACAGATGGCACCAAGCTGGGGGGGAAGTGTCGATCTGCCGGAGGGTAGGAAGGCACTGCAGAGGGACCTGGACAGGTTGGGTCGAAGGGCTGAGGCTAATGGTATGAAGTTCAACAAGGTCAAGTGCAGGGTCCTACATTTCTGCTACAATAACCCCCTGCAGTGCTACAGATTGGGGGGAGTGGCTGGAGAGCAGCTCAGCAGAGAAGGACCTGGGAGTGCTGGTTGGCAACCTGTTGAACATGAGCCAACAGCGTGCCCAGGTGGCCTGGAAGGCCAATGGCATCCTGGCCTGTATCAGGAACAGTGTGGCCAGCAGGAGCAGGGATGTAATTCTGCCCCTGTACTCAGCACTGGTGAGGTCTCATCTTGCGTGCTGTGTTCAGTTTTAGGCCCCTCACTGCAAGGACATTGAGATACTGGAGTGTGTCCAAGGACAACAAAGCTGATGAAGTATCTATAGTGCAAGTCTTATGACGAGCTGCTGAGAGAACTGGAGTTGTTTAGCCTAGAGAAGAGGAGACTCAGGGGGAACCTCATCACTCTCTACAACTTCCTGAAGGGAGGTTGTAGTCAGGTGGGGGTCGGGCTCTTCTCCACAGTAGCTAGTGACAGGATGAGAGGGCATGGCCTGAAAATGCATCCGGGAAGGTTTAGGTGGGATCTCAGGGAGCACTTCCTCATGGAGAGGGTGCTCAGGCACTGGGATGCACTGCCCAGGGAAGTGGTGGAGTCACCGTCCCTGGAGGTGTTTAAGGAGAGGCTGGATGTGGCACTCTAGTGCCATGGTCTAGGTGATGTGGTGGTGTTGGGTCATAGGCTGGACTTGATGATCTTAGAGGTATTTTCCAGTCTCAATAATTCTGTGATTCTGTGATTCTCACATAGGCTGCAGATTCTGTCAGGAAAATTCTGGTCTATTATGGGCTATCCATGGGCTGCAGAGATTATCTTCTGTGCCATGGAGTACATCCACCTTCTTCCTCTCTGACCTTGGTGTTCCCTCGGCCACCTTTGCAGACTAAAACCTTCCCATGTAAACCCAGTACAAATAGTAAATAGCTATTTAGTTATTTAGCTTAGTAAATATGTGAATGACACTATATCACACTCAAATCTGTTCTTTGCTTATGTCAAAACCTTTCATTCCAGCACATAAAGCAATTTATCATTTCTCAGAAACTGAAAAAAAATAGAAAAAAAAAAGAAAAGTTACTGTTCATGTCTTTGTTATTTAATGTTCAGGCTCCTTACTGTTGTTTTGATTCAAGCTCTGCCAAACATTGAGAGTGATTAAATAAGTTATTGTCCCTGGCTGTCATCCCTACAAATTTTCCTCAAGTTACTATTTCTGATGGAGAGAATAATAAATTATATGAGCCAGCACCTCAGTCCATCAAAACATGCTCCAGATTTGTAGTTGTAGCTGATGGAGGTAATTCTACACAGTATCCTTTGAAGTGTAATATATGACTGAGGGATTATTCCTCCCACTGTGCTATCCCTGCTGTGTGGGTAATAGCACGCACTAAGACTTGGTCATATTTGTTTAGGTTATTTTACAATGACTATCTTGCAAGAATTATTTAAAATCTGGTGGACTTCTAAATATACTATACAAAGAAAGTATTGTCTCAATAATTCTCTACAGCTTTCTAGAAGTCCCACAATGAAAGTTTACCATTACACTCTTAAGTAGTTGTCTTATTAGTGACTTATTAACACCTAAATATTCATATTTCATATAGTGAGTAGATAAAGTGTGTGTTTATTATTTAGATAAGTAGTACTGTACACAGTCTAGTAGTATATCTTGTAGGTCAAAATAAAGTTTAAGCATAGACTGGGAAATTCTGTAGTCTAGACAAACCTGCAGAACTTCTTAAGTCAACTTGATCCCTCTTTGAAGAAGTGGTTTCTCTGTGTGGACTGTGAAGTGAGCCTGTAATCACAGTAATAATGATAATGAGTGTGTAAAGCTGACTGGGATGAATCTGTGACTACATGACTTTTCTCAAATCTCTCAGAAAGCCTGTGGCTGAACTTCGATTTGGTTTAGATAATGCAACTATTATTAAGTCCTATTCCTACAGAATATGGAAGTATTGCTGACAGCTGAGCACCACTGGAAACTACATTGTTTTTTGTGTCAGTAGGTAAAACATTACTCCATCCCTCTATACTAAAGAAAAACTAGTGTTGTAAGAATACATGATTAAATCAAAACTCTGTGAAGTATCCATAGAAATAAATTTCTGTTTTGTGCTAGTTTTGCATCATGCAATCAGTGAAGAAAAAATTTAAAATGGAAAAAAGAAAAGCAAGAAATAGAAAGGCTAATAAGTTAGACCCTTTTGCTTTAATTAAGTGTATGGAGTTTAAGCTGAGAACTTTAGACAAAGCTATAGTGAGACCATGTGCTCAGTGAGTTGGAAGAAGTTTGGAGCAGGTGTGTAGACTATTCAATTAATTTTGTCACAAACAGCATGTAACTAGGATAAGTGATAAGAAAAAAGTGAGGCATAATAGTATTGAGTGTTTTGTGTACTGCTGCCGGGAAATAATGAAAGAGGACTGATGCTAAATATCGGAGTGAGGAACAGACACTTCTAGAAAGGATGCTGCACTAAAATTTTGCAAATGGTACTAATTGAAAGCCCTGTTGGCATCTGTCATTTCCTCACAACAGGTTTCCTTTGTCAATCATTATATTTAAAGATTTTTAACAACAAAACTTAATCAGATGAGCAACAGCAAAGTTATGAAGAGCTTCCTACTTATACATTATATAATTGTATAACAGGATGAAAATTTCATCATCATTATGAATAAATGACTCTAATAGGTATTTCACAGGACTGCTGTAAACGGGGAGTACGTGACATGGTACTTCAAAAATTTAGCAGTGGTAGAAATTTGTCTAAATAAAAAGAAATTCACATTGCATTAAAATAATTTATCATGATCAATTATACTCTTATCTCTATGCATGCTAAAGAAAAGGTAGTACCTAGACAGTACAGTTGCTGTATTAACAAATATAGAAACCATTATATATTCAAAAATAGTTCACAAATGATACCACCATAGAGTCATAGAATGGCATAGGCTGGAAGGGACCTTAGAGATCATCTAGTCCAACCTCATGGTACTAACTATTAGAAAAAGAATTGATTTTAAAAGTCTAAGTGCAAAGATTTGTCCTTGGAAAATGATGATTGGATTAAAATGCTGCTTTACAAGAACATATTTATTTCATCAGATGTGTTAATAATGAATTACTCGACTACTTTGCTTGATTAAAATGAACTGTATTTTTAATGTCTTCTTTTTAATATCAAACTGTCAAAAATGAAGTATTCTGACAACTTGTAGCAAAAAAATTTTGATAGGTTCAGAACAAAATGTTTAAGAATGTACCTTACTAAAATTTTTATTCTTTCTCTATTTTTTATTTACAGAAATCAACAAAACATGATTTAAATAGGTTCTAAAATACCTGTATTTCTCTCCATGAAAAACGCTCATCCAAAAAAAGAGAAGATTCCTTATAAAAAAAAAAATAATAATATCTATACCTGTTGTTTGAAATACTAATAGTGTCAAATATTTGTTTACTAAACATATAAGAAACAAATATGCTAGCAAAAATATCAGGGACAGTTGATGAGTTATTCCAATAATTCAATTTTTTTTAAGCAATAATATTCCTAAAAAAATTCTTTTCTATATTGTTGAAAGCAGAAAAGGAAATGCATACCTTCTGTGAGTCTACAACATTGTGAATGAATAGTGGATTTAAAACATACATGCATCTACCAAATAACTGATTTCTCAGAAAGTTAAATTTTTAGCATCTGTGTATCACCTAGGGGTGTTGTGAGGGTTATTTTCTTGTTGTTTTATTTTGATTGAGAGTGTTTGCATTTTTGAATGGGTTTTTGGGGGCTATTTTTGTTTAGTTTTGTTTTTTTTTTTTTTTTCCCAAAAATGGAATACTAAAACCAAGAACTGAAGCAATTCTCCCCAAGCATAGGAATTTTTGGATGTTTGCTGCATTAGATAATTTCAAAAATTTTGGAGAAATCATGCCTTTTCTTCAGACATTCTTTAATTGATATTGTTGTCTAGATAGGCTGGAAGAAGACTATTTTCAGAAAAAGCCTATTTTCAGAAAAATGTCAATAAAGAGATTAATTTGTGATTTAGCTCTGTTTTCTTCTTATTTGAAAAATAGAGACTACAGATACATCATGAAGACTGATTTCCTGGAAAAGTAATAGGTTTGACTGCATGAGAAATCTACTTCAAACATAGTTAGTTCTTAAAAAAAAATAATTATAGTTCAGGCTAGTGTTACATTCTGTTCAGCAAAGGGGTACATTAATTTTATCAAACCAAAAAAGACTAACAATGTATGTCGTGCTTTACTCAGCTTCAAGAACTACATGACCACATGCACAAAGTTAACAGCGCAGTTCAGAATACGTTAAAATACTTCTTGCTGAAAATATTTTGAGATGCATGAAATTTAACAAGCAAAAATCTGCAACCTATTAAGTTATAAAGATAGTTGCCCAACTTAACTAATAATTAACTATTGAAAGATATTCATTAAGCAGTCAGTTACATGCCAGTTTTGTCTTGAAATATTTAATGTATGAAGTATTGTTGGAAAAATATCAATCCAGGTAATCTCTTTGCTTCTGTATAGTCTATGATCCAGTGTTGTCTTCTTCCTCCCTCTAAGGTTATGAACAACTCTTTCTTCCTGCTACTTACCAGTTCTCTTGAAGTTTTCATACCCAAAGTGTTCAGTATTTCAAAAAAATTACTGGAGTAGAAGAGTGATTCCATATCCTTGCTTCACTTTATACTAAAGTTTTAATGTGAAGAAGACAAAATCAGAGCTTTCAAAATACTACACCAGAATTAAGCTCTCCATCTGTAAATTTTTTCTTCAATAGTATTGAAAAAGCACTGTTTCTGTTGACATTCAGCTTCACTGACAAAAGCTGTTCAGTCCAAAACCAAACCATATTTTATTTAACTTCTCTTGTGATAAAATATAGATAATTCACTTAGAAAGTGAGGTGGAGATTAAGTTCCCACAGTGAAATTTCCAAGTGCATGAGTTCCAGACCATTCATGATGAAAAAACTCCAGAAGCAAGACTATTCACAAGGATAAGTCATTAGATAATACATATTGTCTGAAGTAAAAACAATTAGATGTTGATGCAACAAAGAAATACAACAGAAAGGCAAGGTCAAGACTGACTAAGCAAATTATAACAAAATGTACAGGCTTTGCAAGATTATTTTTGGGGAGCGGGGAGGGGAGGGGGAAAGAAAGAACAGTATTAGTTTTATCAGAAGTCTTTCATGTCCATCTGCTTTACCAAAATTAATGCAGCATATTTAAAATTTTAATGCTTATGGTTAGGGAGGAGATAGTTGAAACAGTGAACTCACACAGAAAATACCAAGGGAAATTTTTCAGTGAGAGTGTTAGCTGTTAGCACTATAATAAATCAACAGAACAGTTTACTCAACACTTCATTTGTTGAGAAGGAGAATCAAGCACATACTTTTCCTCTTCCTGTCAGGGAGAATAAATATCTCATTTATTTTCTGGGCATTTCAAGGAGTGCCAGATACCTGTACTGTTTAGATCCAACATTAATCATTTCACCACCTGTGTGTCTTCTCATATACAGCATCTTCCTCCTTTCAGTTCTGATCAATACTACCATATCAAGCAAGTAGTTGGCCTGACTATCCTGTTTCTCATGTCATTACCAAAATATTTGGATTTTTTTAATTCTTTGTAATTTTGTGCCTTGTTCCATGTTTCTCACATCTCTGAAAATCTGTTGCTTACATCAGTTTTATGTGTTTTTTTTTTCTTACGGATTAATAATAAAAGGATCTTTAGGAATTTCATTAAAGGAATTTTTTTATTAATATAAATTGTCCCTTGTGTGCTCCCATTTTCCTTAAGACCACTCTTCACCTTTACAAAACAATGTCTAACAAATAGAGTGGGGAGTGGGGAAAAAACTTAATCCTCTTGCATACTAAGAAATTGTAACCTTTCTGCAAAGACTTGGTTGGCAGCAGTTGGGACGATGTTCATGTAATTTATGTAGATGATAAAGCATTTGTTCAAATTTCCTCTCAGATATCACAGGATTACCTTCTGATCAGCTTTCCCCTATTGCAAAGAGAAGTCAGTTAAGTAAGCAAACAATATTTAATGAGGAGGGAAGGGAAAAGATTCAAAAGGAGACACAAAGTAACAACATATCTAATTTCTGAAATATAACTGGAGAGGCTGCTCACCCAAGGCACAGGTAAGAACAGTTACTTGGAACACACTGATATACACTCTGATCTTCATAAATTCTGTAAATTTTTAAGAGGGAAATGCTTCTCAAGTACATTAAAACAGAATGTCAACCTATCAATTTCTGCATTTCAGTTATCTTGATTTTCTCCTACATAAGACTGCAGCTGAATCCCAGTATCATAGAATCATAGAATGGCCTAGGCTGGAAGGGACCAATCAATCCAGTCTGTTTAGAAAATTCTGCAGAGGCTCCATACTGTCAAACAGAACACCTCTTCACCCAGCTTTGCGTCATCTGTAAACTTACCAAGGGTGCACTCGATTCCCTCATGCAGATCATTATGTGAAACAGAAGTGGCCTCAGCACTGAACCCTGGGGAACATCACTTGTGTTTGGCAACCTCAGAAGGCTCAGAGTACAAGTGTTCCTATTACTAAAGACCTAATGGTAGATAGGTTCAGTTTTTATGGATTTTCTGTTTTTTCTTCTGTTTACCATTATATAGTTCGATTTGACTTTTAAAATCTATTATTCCTTATTTCATGGGATAATTTGATTATTAAAATTCAACAGAATTAAACCAAAAAGCAAATACCAAAACCCTGGCATTTAAAGTATCCATTCTGTTGAGTAGATGGAAATGTGAGATTTCCTCCCAAAACCAGCCTTTTTTGGGTTTAGTGCTGGCAAGTTATTGCTTCTGCTGATGGTCATGAACTTTTGTATAATAACCACTATGAGCACCTGCAAGAACTTACAGCTGTTTTCAACAATAGAAACTGCCTCAGGTCTTCCTGTGTACCATTAAGGTGTCACTCATGATCAGTTTTTAGAGGCACTTTACCTACTTAACTGCCATTCCTGATGGAACTAAGGCTTTAACAACTCTTATTTCTGTGGTTGCAACTGAACTAAGCTGTAAGGTGGCTCTTGCTGCCTCATGACACTTGCTTTTCCCACCCTTTTCTTGCAAAAGCTTATTTTCACGTACACTATTTGAAATCTACTGTGTACCTATTTTAAACCTGGTTTTGTCAAGAACCCTGCTATTGAAACTATTCAATTTAACTCAGATCATCTTAGAAATTTAAAATTTGAGATTTACAGTTAGTAGTATAAATCTTAGAAGACTGATTAACAACTTAAAAGCAGATGTCAATATTTTTTTATTCTGGTACAGCAGAAGTCAGAGCAATATAACCCATTGTTGTCTACATTTAAGCCAAGAAAGAGATCTAGATTGCTTGTTGGGGTTTTTTTTGTTTTATTTTTTTTCCACAACTGATGAGCAAAAAAGGGAGACTAAGCAACAAGAGTCTGAATAACTCAAAGCTTGATAAGATTTCTGCAATGTTCGTATAAACCACTGAAGTTGTGGGTAGGTTTTGTACATCACAAAGCTCAAATCTGAACCCCAAACCAAGAAGTCATGATAGATATGCCATTGTGAGGGGAAAAAAAATAGTGTGAAGACTTTTCTAATACAGAAAGTAGAAATTAAGTAAATATTCCAAGCAAGTTTAACAGAGGAAAAAACACTGAATTCTTTTTTCACTTTATTTCATTTACAATCTTGCTCATGTAGAGAATTGCCTGGGAGTGTATCTACACCTCTCTTGTTGAGCTGGTTGCTGTGTGAACAAGGCAGTAACAGGTATGAACATCACTGCATTGAAATCTTCCAAACTCTTTAACTTGCTGTTGTCCTGGACTGATCACTTACATCACTCTGCATGTTAATTCCTTTTGTATTGGGATTGTGTGACAAGATTTTGATAGCAAGAGAGACTACAGGGGTGGCTTCTGTGAGAAGCTGTTAGAAGCTTCCCCCATGTCCAACAGAACCAATGTTAGCTGGCTCCAAGACAGATCTGCCATTGGCCAGGGCCAAGCCTATCAGCAATGATGGTAGCACCTCTGTGATAACATATTTAAGAAGTGGGGAAAAAAACCTGCTGTGCTATGGCAGTTGTAGCTGGAGAAAGGAATAAGAATATGTGAGAGAAGCTAAGGTCAGTGAAGTAGGAGGAGGAGGTTCTTCAGGTGCCGGAGCAGATATTGTCCTGCAGCCTGTGGTGAAGACCATGATGAGACAGGATGTTCTCCTGCAGCCCATGGAGGTCCACAGTAAAGCAGATATCCACCTGAAGGCTGTGGAGGACCACATGCCAGAGCAGGTGGATGCCCAAAGGAGACTATGACTCCATTGGAAGCCTGTGCTGGATCAGGCTTCTGGCAGGACCTGTGGACCCATAGAGAGAGAAGCCCATACTGGAGTAGATGTGCTGGTAGAGCTTATGACCCCATGGTCAAACTGGGAACAGTCTGTTCCCAAAGGACTGCACCCCATGGAAAGAACTCAAACTGTAGCTGCTTGTGAAGAACTGCACCCCATGGAAAGGACTCATACTATAGCTGCTTGTGAAGAACTACACCCCATGGAAAGGACTCATACTGTAGCTGTTTGTGAAGAACTGCAGCCTGCGGGAAGGACTCACATTGGAGAAGTTTGTGGATGACTGTTTCCCACGGGGAAGGATCCCACTCTGGAGCAGGGGAAGAGTGTGAGGAGTCCTCTCTGTGAGGAGGAATAAGCATCAGGGACAACTTGTGATGAACTGACTGCAACTCCCATTCCCCATCTCTCTGTATCATTAGGTGTTGGAGAAAATCAGGAGTAAGTTAGGCCCAGAAATAAGGGAGGGATGAGGTTAAGGCATTTTTCTTAAGATTTGGGTTTATTTCTCACTGCCTTTCTCTGGTTTGATTGGCAGCAAATCAAGCTATTTTCCCCAAGTCAAGTCTATTTTGGCTGTGTTGGTAAATGGTGAAGGATCTCTCTGTCCCCATCTCTCAGTCCGTGAGCCTTGTGCTGTATTTTCTCTACCCTGTCCAGATGAGGAGGGGAGTTATAAAGTGGCTTTGGTGGGCACCTGGCATCCAGCCAGGGTCAAACCACCACACATTTCTAATCAGACAAACAAACTGGAAATTCATCTCATTTTGCTAATATCTAATCAGGTATATTTTTCAGTCCTGATGTGCAGTGTACTGCAGAAATCACTAAGGACTGATAAGTTTTGAAGATCAATGGAAGAAATGTTTATAGATCCTAAATAGAAATACAAGCAGATACAAATAAAATCTACTGACATTATAATGGAAGTCTCCAAAGAGATTTTTCTTTTATTTCTCCATTTTTTTAGGAAGTAAATCTTGTAAGAAGGAGATAAAGGGTTTGTTTGTGGGGTGGTTTTTTTTGACCAGGTTGTAGGATCATCTTCACCTTCATTTGAGATAATCTTGCATCATTAGCCAGCACATTCCACACCCTAGACAAATTAAACACTTAACGAAATCCAGTCTAGAAGCACTGTGTACTTGATGTTAAATTATAGATGTTAAAATATAGATTTTAAGTGCATTGTTCCAATCATTTTTGATACTTTCAGCATCAGGTATTAAAGCTGAGCAAGCAGACTAAAACACTGGAAGCACTGATCAATCTGGCTAACTTCTTCCCTTTCACAGATAGGATACAGCAAACTTATGCTCTCCTAGATATCTTCAGTATCAGATGGTCTCTGAATACGAAGGGTTACTCCCGTCTCCTTTCAAAAGCCTGTGTGAGGCTGTGGAAAGTGAACCTCTTACAGAATCTTCATAATGAGCAGGCAAGTAGAAACTGTCCTTTACATAAAAATAAACTATTCATACATTTTTCATCCTTCCCCTTCCATCTCTAGCAGCACAGTTTCTTTGAGATACCTGACAAAAGCAATGTCATATGTACAGAACTAGGGATAAAATCTCAAATTCAGAACAATGTCTATATAAGAAAAAAACTTGAATTGAAAAATCTCTTTCTTTGACTTGGTGACAGAAACAACGGATTCACTCACTTTGTCTTTTTAGTGGCCATTGTATTCAATTTGTTGAAAAATAAGTATTTCTGATGCTATATATGTGTGCTGTATTGTGTTTTCAAATTTTATTATCAGTGATTTTCATCCAGAAAATAACATGATGGGGGAAAACTCTCCAGTTTATTTCTGCTTGGGCTGATGAGTACATTCTCTCTTTCTCTTCCTTTAAACTTGACAGTAAGCAATTACGCTTGCCAATGATTCAATAATAATGGTGAAAAGCCAAGGAATTTGGATTCTTTCTTTTATTTATTCTTGTCTCAGTTTAATAAAGAAATTGAGACTTCCCTACCACACACTATTTGCCATGAAAATAAAGCTTAATACCATGGAGGCCTGGTAACAAATCCCAACTAAAGATCCTAGTGTCTATCTAGTGAGAAGAAGACAATTCTAATTGGTTATAGTTTTGTAAAAACAAAAACAAACCAAAACAAAAACAAAGAACACATCAAAAAATAAACAAACAAAAATAATCAAGTGGATATGTAATTAAAAGAAATCATACTTTAGATTAAATAAAGCTTTATTTCAGAGCACTGTCATGATTCAAGCTGACCATCTGGGCAGACAACAAAGAACCACGTGGTTGCTCTCTCACTCCTTCTTCCACCTCCATCTCCACAGGAATATGGAGAAAGAGAATTCAACTAAAAAAGGGCTCACGGATTGAGATTAAGGACAAAGAGGATAATAATCTACTATTTAAGATGACCAGAGAGACTTGGCTAGAAAACATAAATTAAATTTACCATCACTATTTACAGAGTAGGATACTGAGAGAAATATATAGATAAATATGACTCAATCTCAAATAGCGCCCCCCCCCACACCCCTCCCATCTTCCTGGCTACATCCTCCTCCCCATGGGTGCAACGTGGGGCAAGGGGTGGAGGGTGCAGTCCATCTGGCCATTACTCATTGTCCAGGGCAGCTCCTCCCTGGGAAAGAGAGCTCCTCACAGTCTCCCGTTGATTCTGCATGGTGTCCACCTCACAGGAGTCAATCCTCTTCCTCCTCCTGAGTTCATCCCAATCAGGGTCACAGGTCACTTCAGGCGCATCCTCCACTGATACTCAGTCTCTCTCCTCTCTAGCCTCGGGCTCTGCATGTACCACCTCATACTGGATGTTCTCACTGTCATCAATCCCCTCAGCTCACAGGCAATCATCTTCTTGTCACCTCAACTCACCACGGGACTCCAGGGAAAGGTTCTTCTCCAGTGTCCTCCTCCACTCACACTTTCCTCATGGACCAAGTTCCTTTATTTTCCTCTCACCTCTCCCTCCTCCAACAAAAAAAACTGCAACATAAAAGACATGACAAAGAGAAGACAAAATCAAAAGAGAAAGAGAAAAAATAGTGTTGCCTCTTAAATACGTTGATGGCAGAGGTGCTGATTGTCGTGGTCCTGGCAAGAGATGGGTCCAACTCCTACCTAGGGGTGGGGGAGGGTCTCAGAGTTTCTCAAGAGTCATCTCCCATATCTGCCCCCTCCACTCAAAACCATGACAAGCACAGCATGAATTTACACAGATCTCTTCTTTCTTCTAAAATAAAATAGAAACGAAGCAACAAACAAGCACAAAAACTATATATATGAAAAACAGCCTTTATTTAAAGCTTCCTTAGTTTTCAAATTTTGCGTTAAGTAGGAACCAGTTTTCTGGCTATCCTAGGAGATACAGTTTGGCAATTCATATAATGAAAGGATGACTGGCACATGATTAAGGCATTGAATTTGTTTTGGGTACAGAGTTTACCTTGGGTACACCATATCTCTCATCTATACTATAGCCAAGATCCAGAAAAGCGTTGCTGGAGCTCATACTGCACCTATAATCATATATCTATTTAAGGGAGACATTGAACAGATTTGATCAGAACATGTATTTTCCTAATAATTTGGGAGGGGTTTTTTTGGTTTTTTATTTGTGGAGGGGAGAGGGTCAAGTAATATGGTTTCATTTTATTCTTGAAGAAAAAATATGCAAAATATTTTGGGGTTTTTTTTCATTTAAAATAATGGAAAATTGTATGAGATTAAGAAAAGCCAACTTCAAATGCACATTGGCTTGGCTGAGACCAAGTGACATGAAACAAACTTTTCCTTTTTCCCAGGTGGGTGCCTTGACCTACCTATTGGCTCTGTTTCTTCAAACAAAATCTTGAAAGTTGTGACACTAATTTTGATGTGCAGCAGGGAACTGTTGCAGAGTGAAAAAAAATATTCTTGCTCAATTCTACTTGTGCCTTTTTGAGAAAACAGGTTTATTTCAGGGTATAGGAGCACAAAGCCTGTTTAAATTAGATTACTTTACAATGTCCTGCTCTGGCCATCCCAAAGCAATAGTCAAGACCAGAAAAAAACAGGTTTGAAAACATAAAAAGTTCTATGACATTTCCAAATGTCAACAGGAGTTTATTTCAAGAAATGGACAAAGGCTAGGTTAGTGCTTGATTTATTTATGCACTTTTTAGTTGAGAAAGCCATAGTATCTGAAAATGCTATTTTGGCTCATATCAGCTTAAAAAAATGTTTGTAATTTTAATATTATTTGAAATTCTTGCAGAGCTATTTCTGAGTTTACTATAAAATCAATACAGTAAAAACTTTAACAAAATATAGAATCATAGAATACCAGGTTGGAAGGGACCTCAAGGATCATCTGGTCCAACTTCTCTTGGAAAAAGCACTGTCTAAATAAGATAACCCAACACCCTGTCCAGCCAAATGTTGAAAGTTTCCATTTTTGGGGAATCTACTGCTTCCCTGGGGAGGTTATTCCAATGGCAGATTGTTCTTACTTGGTCTTCCTATGGAGAGGCTTTCCCTTCCTAAGTCTTTACTTCTCCACTCAGTTTGGTATCATCAACAAACTTCATCAGGGTATACTTGATGCCATCATTCAGATCAATTATGAAGATATTAATCATCAAAGAACTATAGAATCAATCATAGAATCAGAGACTACTGGGTTGG
The DNA here is from genome assembly GCF_000703405.1 of Apaloderma vittatum. Lineage (NCBI taxonomy): Eukaryota > Metazoa > Chordata > Aves > Trogoniformes > Trogonidae > Apaloderma > Apaloderma vittatum. The sequence goes on along the minus strand of NW_009713137.1, from coordinate 12,078 downwards.
AAGGGACTTCAAGTATAATCTAGTCCAACCCTTTAAGGTAAAGATGTACAGTTGAAATGAGATGGCCCATCATCCTCTTCCTGAGCCTTAAAACTGTCTAAGGTTGGGAAATCCAACACTTCTCTTGGAAGACTATTCCAATGTCTAATTTCTGTCATGGTGAAAAATTTTCTTTCTGAGTCCAATTGGAATTTTCCCAGGAGTAATTTGTACCCATTACCCCTTGTCCTTTCCATGCGGCTCCTTGTAAAAAAAGGAATCTCCATTTTCTTGATAGTCACTCTTTATGTACAAGTACATGATAATAAGGTCTCTGAGCCTTCTCTTCTCAAGGTTGAATGAACTGAGTTCTCTTAGCCTTTCTTTGTATGGCAGGTCTCCTAGTGCTCTGATCATCAATATTAAACAGTGTTGGAAACAATATCAATCCCTCAGGGACCCCACTTGCGACAGGTCACCAGTTTGAAACAGAGATATTTAGTAGCACACTCTAGGTGCAGCCCGTCAGCCAATTTCTCACCAAGTGCATAAACCACTTGTCTAGACTAAAACATCAGTTTCTCTAGGAGGAGGCTATGGGGAATCATACTGAAAGCCTTGGAGAAACCCAGGTAGCCAATGTCCACTGCTCATCTTACATCAACTTTGTCAAAGAAGGTGATCGGGATTGTCAGGCATGATTTGCCCTCAGTGAATCTGGGTTATCCCAATCATGGAAGATCTTCATTGGCATTATTTTCTTGGTTTGGATGTTGGTAGCAGATATGCACTGTAAGGTCTCCTTTGAAGGTGACCCCTCTGATCTTGACTGAGAGGCATTCGATAGGCCTTCCACAATCATCATAGTCGACTTCTTTACATTCAAGGTTCTCTTTAACATGGAGTGCAGCTCCTCCATGTTTTCCCTGCCTGCCATTATGAAACAGCCTATAGTCATCCACCATGATCCTGCAGTCATGTTAATTGTCCCACCCTGTTCTAGTTATGATATCACAACTTTCTAACTGGATATGGAGCTCCAGTTCCTCCATACACTTGTGGTGGTTCGTCTGCTGGTTCTTATCTTGGGAGACAGTTAAGGAACATTTGTTGCCACTCTGGTTGGCCTGGTTAATTGGGCCCTGTGTGCGGATACCCACAGAACAAGTTTCGGTGAACAAAGGCAAGATGTAGGGAAGTGTTAATTCAACTCATCTCTGCTTTGCATTGACAGACCCTTAACTGTGATGACCCAAAGGGGGTTGTGAAAAAATGACCCAGGCTTGAGTTATCCAAAGTGAAACAGCAGACAAAGGACCAAAGCTTGAATGGAATCAAAACCCAAATAACAAATATTTTGCCCTGAGTCTTGTTTTCAAACACTATCCTTGAGATATGTTAAATTCAGCTGAATATAACATTTATGTGCAAGATATATTAATTTGGCTGAGTAAATAATTGGTATGCCAGTCATCACAAAATTAGTAAAATTAGTAGGGGGCACCCAGGAAAGATGAGTGGAAATCTCATTACACCACCAAAGATAAACATTCTAGATAGTCTAGTCTCCTCAGGCATACCTTTACCTCCTCCAATATCATCCTTACAGGATGGAAACTGTAAGATTTTAGGTAGAATTCCAACAGTTGAACTGTAGGAGTTCTCCCCTGATTTCAGTCATCAGATGAGGACATCTTCCCTGGGATTGAGAACACTTACCTGCGAAGTGACTGAGACACGTGTGGCATATTTTAAGATTGTTATTGTCAATATGTCGCATGCTTCCTTAATCTGTACTAGCACATTTTCCAGGAATCACTTAGTTTTCTTATAGTGTAACCTGTGTATTGTTTTGTTTTTTTTGTTATATTTTGAATTACAATAGTGAATTCTTCCATTGTATCCATAAAACCTACAGTAGTGACATATTGGACCTGTGAGTGAAGTTCAAACAAACTGTTAGTTTGAACTTTGCAGTGAATCTCTCCCCATCACACCTTGCCCCCAGAGTCCTTCAGTTTAAAGCCCACCTCACCGAGTTTGCCAGCCTTCTGCCAAAGGTTCCCTTGCCTCTTCTAGACAGGTGGATCCCATCCCTCCCTATCAGGCTATAGCCATTGACTAATGTTCTCTTGTCGTAAAAGCCAAAACTCTCAGTGTTATATATCTACTTCCGGCTGCACCATTTCCTCAAAACGGTAAAATGGAAGAAAAGATAACTTGGGCATCAATATTTTTCAGTTGCACCCCTAGGGCTTTGTGCTCTTGCTTGATTCCACTCAGGTTCCATTTGCAGTGTCATTCATGCTCAAATGAAATAGTACCCGTGACAAGTCGTGGCATCCTCTCAGCAAGATCTCCTGGAAGGCAGCATATCTCTTATGGGTCCCTGTCAGGCCAGCAGATGTGTGCCTCAGTGTCCCTCAATAGTGTCACTCACTACAGCTTCTCATCATTCATTTTTGTGATATCCACTGGGTGCTTCTAGTACAGTTTCTTCTTGGAGACCTTGTTTGTGGGTGTCTACAGCTGTTAACACTTCATACCTGGTTTTGGTTGTAGTGATGGAAAGTGGAGACTGAAGCAGAGTTCTCCTTTTGTGGGTCCAAGGTGCCTCATTCTCTGTGGTTTCCACTACAACTGTGTGGTTCTGAAACAACTTAGCTATCTCCATCTTGGCCCTGTAATACTCTGCAGCCTTTTAATATTTAACATTATGACAGAGACTTGGTGCTCCCTAGGGCCTTTTACATATCCCACGGTTGTTCCTGGCAATGCCCAAGCCACATCAGACTCTCTCACACATTCCCTTTGTTCTAGACAATAAAAGAATGAGTACATTTTTGTTTATGTACAAGGTTGGTAGTATCACCACATAGCATACAGTAAATAATGCCCATAATAGCTCTCTACCTCATTATAATTGCCTCCTCAAAGTTTTATAGTTCCCTGGTGAAAACCATGTGATATTAACACTACATCTAGCTATAAATCTTTAGGAGCACACTTCTTAGTGTCTATAACCTTTAAAAACAGTCTAAGCAATAAACACATACAGATAAAATATAGCATATCTGTATCTCTATTAAGGAAATTTGAATTACATTGCACTCCTTAAGGTACTACTGAGTAAGGAACCTTTAAATCAATGCTATTATTGCTATTGTTATGTTTAGTGTTTTCATTACAGTACCATACAATGGCTCACATTGTTGATGCTCTGTTGTGCTAGGTATTGTGCCATGAGTCAATGGAGGCAGAGAAAATGCAGTGATAACAAAATATGAGGGGTTTTTTTAATATCAGGATTTTTTTACTGGTCTACATACTCATTTATTTTTAATATGTACAAGAAGGAACCTTTTTTTTTTGCTTATTAGCTGCAAAAGAAATTGAGACTCCAGGAAATTTGTTGTATTGAGGTAATGTTTTAATGAGATCCAAAAAAAAAGAAAAAAAAAAGAAAAAAAAGTACATTTTTTGAGACATATAATCTAAACAAGGGAACCTTGAATCATTGGGTCAAGAGATGTTCCCTAGATGAGGTTTGGGTTCATTTCAAGTAGAAAGCTAAGGAGAAAGCTGCCCAGTTTTTCTTTCCTCTGCACTATGCACATAATGGTTTTCAGTGTAAGAAAACCTTGTTCCAGAGGCTGCAGGGGAATCACTCTGTCATTTAGCAGTCTTCCCAAGTGGGGAAATCCAGACCAGGTTAACATATAACATTTATCATGATCCAGCCAAGGTGGGGATAGCTACTTTTAAAAGTCTGATAGTAAAGAAATATAAATAAAGTATACTTCAATAGCAGAGGAAAATATAAGATGCCAGATCCAACAGCCCAAGACAGTTGAGTCTGCCACAGCTCCATGTTCCCAAGTCCAATCGGTAGTGAAGCTTAAGATGTGCCTCCATCAGGCATGTGCACACAGAGAAAACATACATCACACATATGCATATATACACGCATACTTATCATACACATTATACTCGTACATTTGTTGCCAGCTACACAGCCCACAGAGAGACACTCTGAGCACTCACATGAACACAGACAGCACCAACGGCCTCAGCTTGCTCTCCTCTCTTCCTGAGTGGGGTGGAGGTCGACAAATGAGAGTATATATATATGTACATATGTACAAATGGGTCCCACCAGCAACTGGGCTCAAACACTCTGTTTGCCCAGTAGCTTCGTCCTGGATCCCAGTCTACTCAGCAGCTGGCACCTAGACCTAAAGGCTGCAGTCTCAGTCTAGTTACTGGTACAGACCTTTGCTAATGCATGGAGGAACACACACGCACACACGCATGCACACATACGGAGCTGGACAGGGCTCTCTCAGTACCATAGCTACTCCGCTATTCTCTAACACGTAGGAACACACAGGCAGTCTTGCACAGTTTAATAACTCCTTATTACTCTTCTACATCCAGGTAAACTTCTAAATATTACTTCTAAATTCAAACGTCCCTCTTTCCTTAATGCACACAGTTGAATACAACATTTTTATTCTAATCTTGTCTGGAACGCGAGTACAGTTCTGGTGAGATTAATATTTGATTCCCGAAATCAAATATGAGAATGTCCTGGTTTGAGAATACCAAGATAAAAGTTTTCTGGTGCTGCCTGGAACATGTGACAATTACAATGGAGGAGGAAAGGCAGCTGTACCTGTGGGGAGGAGAGGACGGGACAGGTGACCCACACAGATCAATCATAGTATTTCTTCCCATGGCGCTCAGTATATAAGGGTCCCTGAGAAGAACCCCTGGGCCTTTAGTGTCTGCTGTGCTAGAAAGTTTGATCTTGCATCTCTGTCATCTCTCCCTGTGCTGTTGGTGTTCCCACCTCCTGTTTTTGCACTGCAGAAGAGCACTATTTGTTAGGAAGAGTTGTTTTCCTCTGCATCCATAGGTGAGAGTGCCATGGCTGCTCCTGGGTTTCGGTTTCTGATTTCTTGGACTGTCATCTGGACTCTGGGCTTGGATGCTCCCATCTGCTGCCAAGTCCAGTCTGGGACATTTCCACTTTGGGCCTAGTTGCCATCTGGAAGGTGCAGGTTATGTATTAACATATTAGTTTGTGTCTTTGAATATATTTACATACCTGTATATGTTTGTACATAGTTCAACATCTTCATTATTATTGTTAGTATCATTTTCATTAATGTGGTTCAAATTTCTTTTTCAATCTCTCTTCCTGCTTGCTCTATTATTGTCCTCTGGGAAAGTGGTGGGGATATCATTGAAAGCATCTGTCAGAGTTTAGTGGCTAACCCAGCCCTAAGATTTGACAGGGAAGATAAAATTTTCACCTTCAGTAAAACTAAAAAACATTTGTACGTCTAAGAGCAGATTCTTAACCTTTCCCCTTCGTAATGCAAGAGCTAACATAGACTTTATTTTAGAGACGTGTAACGGTTTATACCAGCTCCCTCCCAGAATTTGTCTTGCGCATTTCCCATAAATAGTTATTTTTTGCCCATTAACTATTTTAGTTGCTACATTAAACAAGAAGAAGGAGTGAGTTCTCACAAGTAATCCTTGACTTGGTCCTCATCCACTGCTGGTAGTTCTCTAGCTCTCCTGTTGACTGCAAAGGCCTGAAAGACCCTGTTGGTGGAAAAATAAGGCCAAGAAGGCATTGAGTGCCTGTGGTGGGTTGACCTTAGCTGGCCACCAGGTGCCCACCAAGCTGCTCTATTGTCTGCTGCCCTCAGTGGGATAGGAAGGAGACAATTAGATGAAAAACTCAGATAAAGACAGTTAAATAAACAAAAGCAGAGGCCGTGTGCAGGAGCAAAAGAAACCAACAACAAAATTCTCTACTTCCCTTCAACGAGTGATGTCCAAATGCTTCCTGGGAAGTAGGCCATCAGAACCTGTAGCAATTGCTTTGGATGACAAACAGTTTAACAAATGTTCCCTCTCATTTTCCTTTCTCTTGACTTCTGTTGCTGAGCATGATGTTACATGGTTTGGTCTATCTTTTCGGTGAACTTCATTTAGTTGTTCTAGTTATGTCGCCTTCCAACCTCAAAACAGCAGCCAAAACACTAGTATGTTATCAACAACTTTTTAGCTACAAACACAAAGCACAGCACTATGAAGGCTGCTATGGGGAAAGTTAACTCTATCCTAACTAGGCTCAATACAGTATTTCAGCCTCATCTTTTTCCAATGTGACTAAATCACTAACTCCATTCAGTAATATTCCCACGTTTTCATTTTTCAGACCTTCACTGTTGTTGTAGTCATAGCTCTTCCTATTGCCTGTGAAGTCTCTTGCCAAGTTTTGGGTTTCCTGAAACAATCTCCAGCTGCCAGTTTCTAAGTTCATCCTCTGTATTCTATCTCTGCTGTCTTTTTGCATTTGAGCTCTGCTATGTTTCTTTCTCAATCAAGTCATTCTCCTGATACATTGGTTGTTTTCCTGTGTACTGACAAGTTTTTCCTTGTCACTGGACAGTAGATCCAGCTATCTGTCACCTTTGGTTGGACAATCATTACCTGTGTCAAAAAGTTATCCCTAATAACTTTTTATGAGAAGGAAAAGGAATCTTCATCTTTGGTTGGAGATGTTCAAAAGCCATTTTGACATTTGGATGGGATACCTGTTCTAGGTCACCCTGTTCTAGGTCACCCTGCTCAAGCAAGGTGAAGTGGACCCAGATAGCCTCCAGAGGTCCCTTCCAGTGTCAGCCATTCTGTGATTCTGATACCCTCCAGAAGCCTTTGTGACTCCTCATATTCATTGGTTTTGCCCTTGTAGCACAGAGAAGGAAAATTTCCCTGTGAGAGCCAGGGTCAGTAATACAGAAACTTACTGAAATTATTTAAAGAAAGCTTCATCACACTTTGTCCTGAACATGTAGTATGCAACAAACTCCCACCCCAATTTCACTTCTACTTGTCTCTTCTTTGATCCAGACTCCTGCAGGAGCAGTAAGAATTATCTACTTTTCTTACTGTTATGTATGGATAATATTTCTAGAACTAGTGTTTCTACAAAGCTGTTACTGCCACAACTTCGCCCACCATTGTATAGGAGGTACACACAATATTTATGTCACCATGCTCTGTGATGGTAAAGGACTTTGGAGGAAAATTATAAACAGACATTAACCCATCCATGAGACTCATACAATTTATACACCAGCTGCTTGCACTTCTTGAACAACACCCACCGCCAGTCCTGCACTCAAACAGCTTGCTTAGCAACTACCCATCTAATAGCTTCAAAAAAACCAAAACCTGCAAATGTGTGAAAGAGCAGGACAGACAAGTGAATTTGTATTATGAAACGGACCATTGACGAAATATGTAGATGGGAGAATAAGCCTTTCCCAAATGTCAGACAATTTTCTGAGGGAGGCTACTATTTACTGTTTTTTTCCTAATGTACTTTAGTGTGCCAATTATTAGTTTGCGTAAATATGTGATATTGCCTCTGTTATTGCAAGACATATTAGGGTTTTATGTGTGCCATTAGTAAATTTTCACCCTTCCAAATATTTGAGGTGCTTTTCCTAAAATTCTTCAGCATCACTTTATCCACTAAGACATGATAATTCCATGAGTGTTTAAGGGAAACAAGTAAATAAACAAATGAATAAACAAACCCACAAATCAGTGCATGCATTAAGTCCAGTTTCTTTTAACATTCCCATTTAGGTTTTCAAGAGCTTTAACAGTAGTTATCAGCTGCTGTGTTCGTGAATTGTACATTTCTTTTTAGAATAAACAGTAGCTTCATGACAAAATTTGCGTAGTAGTTACCATTATTTATATTGTCAAGCCCAGGAAGCTGAGTGTTGTTTCTGCCAGCACTCTTGCAATTTTCATCTGCTGCATTGGCTCCATTTCAGGTAATCCTTTTGTTTTAGTCAGGTTCTACGGGGATACATTTTGAAAAACAAGGAAGTAAACAGAGATGAACAAGATTTTCTGGCCAAAGAAGTGTCCCAGCTTGTCCAAGTTAGGAAACTGAGTGTGAAATTCCATAAAATTTTAAAAGCAGTAGAACACATAACAGAAACCACAACTGAATTCTTATATCAAAGTATTACTATGAGTCAAATAATACTCCCTCCTACATCTCAAATCAAATATGTGGTACGTAGTATTTTTTCTTAGCTGATTTTGAGTAGTTTATCAATTTTCTTTTTAAAAATTAACATATTTTTTCCTACTAAATTTGACAAAGAAAGTTTAGATAATACACTAATGTCTATGTTTCTTTAAGTTCCTTATATGACCTTAATTTTTGTCACACTTTTTTGAGTTCTAACCTAAAAAGTCTGCTTATCTGACACTTATAGGTAAAAGTGTCACTTTCTAATAATACTATTTTGTAACAAAATTTTCTGTATTTTTGATCTGTGGGACATTTATAATCTCATTTAGGAAAGATCTAGAAGTCTTAAATGTAATTAAGTTCCTAAAAGTTCTGTGATAAATGGCACCATAATATATAGAGAAGCCTCAGCCCGTGCCTTCAAAGAAGGAAAAGTAGAAATTAATTTTTATACAAAACATTTAGCAACAGCAGACTGGCCTGTCTACATACACATGGCACATACTGATGCATAGAGGCTAAATATCTCTCTTGCCTAGGAGTGTGAAAGGAAATGTGGCTAAAGCCAAAGTTATTTTAGTAGAAGATTTGGGGACCGAAAGGTAACGTGTTCACAGATTGCCAGATTTCATTATTATGTTGTTTGTGTAGCAATGTGTTTTGCATCAAAATTCTCTAGTCGTTCACTGTCTTGTAATTAGGTTCATGCTTAAGGCTTACTGGCATCTGAAAACAAGCTATGACTGGGCTTAAGTTGTTTAAATTTATTAGGATTCTGAGGGAATTGATTGATGTATTCATTAAACTGCTGTCCATCATATAGGAAAAGCCATGGCAGTCGGAAGAAATCTCCAATGAATGTAGAAAAGGGAATATTGTACCCATTTTTAAAAAGGGGGAACCTGTCAACTACCAACCAGTCAACCTCACCTCTGTGACTGCTGAGATCATGCAAGCGATTCTCCTGGAAGACATGTCAAAACATATGGAAGACAGATGAGTAGAAACAGCCTTTGTTTCACCAAGGGCAAATGGCACCTGACTAATCTAGTGGCCTTCAACAACTGACTCACTGCCTCAGTGGACAGGGAAGATCTACTGATTTGATGGATGGTACTTTAGATGGATAAAGAAGTGGCTGGATGGCTGCATCAAAGAGTTATCGTTAATGGCTCAATGTCCAATTGCAAACCAGTAATTAGTAGTGTTCCTCAAGGGTCCATAGTGGGACCAATAATTTGTCATTGACATAGACAGCAGGACCAAATACATTCTCAGCAAGTATATTTCTAAGGTGAGAGGAAAAAAAAATAAAAATAAATTGGATTAGAGAGTGAGCAGCCTTGCCAGGGGAATGAAATTCTGGGTTTGCTTCATTTTATTTTAGTTTCGTCTGGTTTTAAGTCGTGATTATATAATACAGAAAAAAGAAGAGTTCGTGGATCAGAGACTAAATTGAAGTCTGTCTTTACCACCCTCCTCTGCCTTTTGCCGTACTCTAATGTTTTTAAAGTAGTATTCAAACTAGTTTCAAAATTATGTTTTTAACTGTCATTTGAATCATAGCTCAGATATGATATTGTTGATTCGTTTTTTGTATTTGGGTTCTTAGATGATATCTAAGATCTGAACGTGTTTTCATAAATACTCATTCTAATGAAAAAGTGCAAAATGTATATTAGGGCACTCCTGTGTTTAGAGATACAGATATCTTTAAAAAAATTATCTCTAATAACTCTGTTGTAGTACTATTGACAGAATATAGCCAGAAGTTTATTAACTCAGAAAAGCATTAAGGAAGTTGTTTGTTTGCTCCAAAATCATGAACCTCTGATTTTATTCAAATAAGCAAGATTCTAGGACTTTAATAGATATTTTTAAGGCTCATTTCTCCAAGGGATGACAAAATTAGGATGAAGAGCCAGCACAGATAGATAAATGAGGTGTAACTTCCTCCAAAGGGAGTGAAAGATGGACTATGTTATTGTTACATGATATTTAGAGTAAAAATACTTTTAGTATTCAGACAAACAAAAATTGGAAGAGGTTGCATCTATTGGACAGATATTTTAGCAAATCACTTTGGTTACTTAATTTCTTTAGGGAGAATAACAGCTAACATTCCATTCAACAGAGCCAGAGAGCAACATGATTAACTGCAGTTGTGTGAAACAGATTTGTCTAAGTATCAATTTGCTGTCAGCCTGTCTGCCATCTCCATAAATTATGTAAGCACTTGTGGAAGTGCAAACAGCGTTTATGTTGATTTTCCAGGATATGTTCTACTATTTCCTTTGATTATGATAAAAAGGCATTTTCCATGACTAACAACTTACATAAAAATGACAGAGCTGGCCATTTCGGAACACTTAGTTATGTAATTATGCTTTTTTAATATATTTATGTCTGCTCAGCTACATAATTGGTAACTGGAGGACATAGACCTTCTTGCAATTTAAGAAATTTAGTAGTCCACAATAAAACAACATTATTCTGAAAATGGTATTGGCAAGAAAAATATGAAGCATAACTGTATGGTTTTATGCATAAGATAACGTTATTTTATAAGAATTTTCAGTGACAGGCATTTATGTGTCACACTTGCATATCATCCATAAGGAAAAAATATAATGTGAAGAATTTCACAGTAAGTTATTGACATACGATTGATGTTTTTTTGGAAATGTAGATGGTTCTGAATAAAAGGTATCTGCTGTTAGTATTTGAAATCTGAGAATTCCACCAACAGCTAAAAGGTATAAACCAAACTCTTCCATCTAAGTCAGTATATGTTGTAATCATAATGCTAGTGTGATCCAAATGCATTCCACACCTTTAGAAGATACTAAAGATACTGACAGTGGCTGAGGTTGGAGAATGTAAGGAAAAAGATCATTAGCTGCATGTATACATACATGTGAATGTGAGAGAGTAGGCTACTTCTCTATTTTATGTCTTCTGCTGAGAGTGCTTGATAAGGTGAGTAGCATATGATGCATCTTCACTCTATCTATAGCCTGCATTAGATCTTGGTGCTGTTGTTACTGAATGTAGTGCCATATACAGATCATAGTTCTAGAAAGGTCTACTACCATTTCTAGTTGCAGATCTTACGTTTCAGCCTCAGCCTCTCACCTCAAATTAGCATTCTTTAGCTTTGTCAATGCCAACAATAAAGTTTACCTCTCTCTTTTTTCCTAAATTGAATATTTTCTTGCAAGATGGGCACATGACTAACATTTTAAGTTCCATACCCTGACAATGGCACTTCGATATTCATTGCATTTAGGGTATAGTCTTGAAAATTCTGACCTCTCTGGAGGAAAGGAATAGAACAAGTAGAACTCTTACGATTAAGGTAACTATTTAAATCTTGTAAATTTCTCAGAGTTTTATTCGTGTTATCTTTGTTTCTTTCATTCAGCTTACTGTTTCTCACATCACTCCTCCTCTCTCTTGTACCAGAAGTGTGATGGATTTTAAGAGCAAGATCATCATACTCTGCAGTGTTCTGAAATCTCATGTCAATTTAGGCTTTTAGTAAAGCTTCCTTGCCCTATATTTTGGGGTGTAGGCTCACATCAGACAGTAGCTGCACGCTTCCACTCACATTTTTGTGCTCTGTCTACTTACTTTTGTTTGCCCTTGGATTTTAATCATTTTTGTCCAATAGGTTAAGGTAGAGGTAATTACACATTGGTCACATTCAGTCCTCTGACCAGTCACATGAAAGCGCTTTCTGGGGAAGCTGTACCTGTCGGGTAGAAGTTAAACTAGACATGAGTCATTTTTTCTCATAATGAAATAAAAAAAAAGCATTGTAAACAAAAATGTATACACACTAAAGCATTTGTGAGCTGGGAAAATATGATTCGTAAATGCTGAAAATATATTTGAAAAAGCAGATTTACAGAACTTCTCTTTAAACATTTTATTTTATATTCTAACTTATTATCCCTATACACCTATTTTCAAATAGGACGTATGTTTCATCATGGCTAGGCTTCATGAATGAAGAT
>NW_009713136.1:10063-94696 GCF_000703405.1 Apaloderma vittatum | reverse complement strand
GCCCATAGTGGGGACAGCAACCTGGAGAAGAACCCTAAAAAGCATGTAGCTCAGGGGTTCGAGACCCGCAGCTGGTATTTTTGGACTGTGTGATGCACCACTCTGGTAGCTTTCAAGAAAGAGCAGATTGGATCCAAATTACTACAGGCAATACTTTCATTTTATGGTGATGGGAACTTCATAGGCTCTTAAAGAACAGTATTGTACTTATTTGCACTGCATAATACTTATACACAGATCTCCGTTATATTTGGCAGTTCAGATATAAGAACTTTTTCAGTTTCCAGTCTTAACACTGAAGAGATACAGGAAAGAAGAGCCACAGAGGTGATGTTCAGAGCTTAAACCTAAAGGTGTAGAGATGAGATAGCATGATGATTGGATTTTATCCCTTTTCTGTAGCTCAGGCTTCTTTATATCAAGCACATCCTTAGGGGAAAGAATATTTTGGTTTTCATCTCTAATATCCTCCGCCAGTCACTGCCCCGAACTGGATTTCACTTGTGTGTGGAAGCGGGAGAGCACTTGATTTCAGATTTGGGTTCTACAGTGCTAATATTTCACTTTAATGCTCTTGTACTAAAATTTAGCATAAACAGAAAAAGTGGAAATCTTTCAAAATGACTAGTTTTCACAGCCATTTCAACTCCTGGGGAAGAAGCTTCATTAGAATGTCTGTGTTCCTATGCATGTGATAATACCAGAACAGAAATTTGGGAAATGGACACACTGTGATTTTGCACCTGATTTATAACAAACATATGGTGGTATATTCAGTGACGCCACTCTTTAAAATGTGATCTTTAACTTTATTCTGATAGAAGAACGACTTTAACTGCTCAGTGGGTTCTGGGGTCTTTTTTATTATTGTCTTGTTTAATCAGAGTAGTTGGTCAGATCTTAAGAGATCTCCTGAGAGTTATCTGTGTTAGAAGGATGGGAAAAATTAGCGAATTACCTGTTGTACACAACATTGTTTACAAACATTATACAGAATCTTTTATTTCAAGAACAAAGAGAAATCAAACAGCGGTTGTTTTTTTGCTTCTCTTGCAACATCCCTGAAGGGGTCTAATCTCAGTACTTCTTTCCGATATGCATCTTTTTCTGAGTAGGAACACCTAGTTATATTCTAGGTAAGGTTATTTCCTAAATGTACTAATTGGAAATGATTATGCTGATCAGCATATGATGTTTTGTTAGTACAGTATTTTATTGTATATTGCTGTTTAGTAAAATGACCATAGAGTTAGTGAGCAACACCTCAAGCTCAAAGTGAATCTGTAATTATCTCTTCCTTTTTTTTTTTAGAAAGGTACAATTCCATTGATATATCATCTTTCTTTGCCTGAGTCTCCTCTAATTCTCTGCCTCCGCAGAGTGAAATTAAAAATAAATGAGTTATTCAATGAAGGCACTTATTTCTGAGTTCGAGCTTTCAAATGTCACAGCAGAGAAGCTTTTTTTCCCCTCTGAGGGATTTAATAGTCTCTGAGTGAGTTTTTGATAATTGTGCTGTTTTTTGGGTTTATCATATTCTCTGTAATTGAACCAGATGTTGAGTCTTCTCTAGAGGAGAAGGATCTTCTGAGTCTGTGTCGTACTATAGCAGTCGTGCGTCCCAAAAGGTTTGAGGTTAATGTGGGAATGAAATAGTAAGGCAGATGCTGTATGTAATGTTCCTGTAGGTGAGTAATCCCTTTTGGACCGAAACACTTAAAAATGTAGAACTCACAGCTGCATACTACATTTAACAAATGGTTAGATGATAAATTGTTGTAGGATTTTTTTGACAGCAAGTCAAAATGCAGCTCTTTTTATGCAGAATAATATTTGCTCTTATAATGTTGCTGCAATGATAAAAATAGTTCCTGAGTTCAAGAGGCTAAGGGCTGTCGAGGCAGACTGTGCTATTTGTGGGTGACTTACAAAAATGCTTTGGAGGGGAAGACCCTGAGTATGTTTCAGTTAATGAGCTGTGCTGGTTTCTCATTCCTCTCTGTTGATATATCACTAAAGAATACCTATGAGCATCGCTTCTATGTTAAGGTGAGGTACTGGGGGAAGTGGGGGTGCCTGGGCCTTCTCCTGTCTCATTCCTTGTTTTCCATTGGCAAGAAGTCTTGCCGCATATGTTGGAAGGAACCATAATGTTTCGCAGTCATGCTTCCCAATTCTTAGGCCCTCATGTAGATCAAAAGAGTGTTGTTGCCCTTGCAGTTGCAGGCGCATGTAGAACTAACACTTCATGTCGGTCTTGCAATGTTACTGCTATTTAAATATGAGAACCCGGAATGTACAAATAACTAACATGTATTCTCCAGAATGCTTTGCCTCCCATGGTCTTTGGTTTAGTAATTTCCTTAGTCACAGATTAATAATCCTTGACAAATGTTTCTTTCATGGGCTAGAACTCAAGCTTATTTGATTATTTTTTTAAATGTCTCAAACTGTTTTTATGCTGAAGTCCTGAGGTATTTTGTAGTATGAATTTAATCACTTTTGATCTGGCTGCTCATATGTTACCCCTAAAAGGAAGAATTCCTTTTGTTGCCTTCTTTAACATTTCTACTTAGGCTGTGTGGTTAATTTTATTTCCCTTTAGCCCATCACCTTTTAGCTGGTCAGTAAAATTTCAGAGTCAGGGTCCAGTTGCACATTGCATCTTACGAAGAGACTTTATATTCACCTGCTCAGAACTTTTCTGAGATTGACCATCAAAGTTGCATGCAGTTTCTGGGCTGTCTTGTGCATACTTAAAAGCAGCAACACTATCTTGGTTATTACTATCTAACCATTACACTGGATAGTCGTAGCCTGTGTATAACAAAACCAGAGTTTGTTCTAGTTTGACGCAAAATAGTGTAAAATATCTAAAATATCCAATAGTGTAAGATATCTAAAATATCCAAAAATATGGAGAACTGAGACAGAAAAGTGGAGAGTATGTAGGGAGAAGACAAAGTTAGTATTACATTATTTTTCCTTCTTTTTTTTTCTTTTCCTTTCTTTTCTTATTTGTCATCTAAAGATGCTTTAGAAATGAGGGCTCTTCCAGTTATTGTCATCTGGAAGAAGGAGGCATGTGAGCACACGTAGAGATTTACAGTGGAGCCTTTTAGCAGTTTTAAAACATTCCAGAAACTATGTTTTAAAGTCTTTCAAAATGCAATTTGTTTACCCTTAGGCAGAAGTGAAATGGAGGAACGGGTTTTCTCAAGTGCTTTTGTATCTTTTTAAGCAATATAGCAACACCAAAAAAAAAAAAAAAGTCCTTCAGTTACTGGCAAGGGAGTTATTTCACTGAAGGACAAAAGGCAATTCTGATTTCTTCAGAGTTAGAAAATTTTTACTGCAAAACTCTTATTCTTTCCTGAGAGTTTGACTTTCAAAGTCTACATCCCTGTTTCATGTTCACGGCAGAAGTAAAACTAGTGTGTACAGAGGGCAAGTTTCATGAAGTCGTGTTGTGGTTTAACCTCAACCAGCTACCAAGTACTATTTTGCTACTCGCTCACTCCTTCTCCCTCCCAGTAGGATGAGGAGGAGAACCCCCCAAAAAGTAAAACTCATGGCTTGGGGTAAGAACGGTTCAATAACTGAAACATAACATAATATAATATAATAACAGCAATAATCATAGAACCATAGTGTTGGGCTGGAAGGGACCTTTAAAGGTCATCTAGTCCAACCCCCCTGCAGTAAGCAGGGACATCCTTAACTAGATCAGGTTGCTCAACAACAACAACAAAGAAAGGAAAAAAAAAAAGAGAAAGAGGGAAATAAACCATAAGAAAGACAAGTGATGCACAATGTAATTGCTTACCACCTGATGTCTGAGCGGCAGTCCATCCCTTCTGGCCAGCTCCCCTCAGTTTACACACTGGGCATGATGTTCTGTGGGGTGGAATATCCATTTGGCTGGTGTGGGTCAGCTGTCCTGTTCAGGCTCCCTCCCGGCTTCTTGTGCACCTTCTTGCTGAGTGAGCCTGGGAAACTGAAACATCCTTAACCTAAGGTAAGCGGTACTTAGCAACAGCTAATCCATCAGTGTGTTCTCCATGTTATTCTCACACTAAATCCAAAGCGCTTCCTGAACACTACTTTTAGGAAGTCACTTGCGAGGGCATTGTGTTTAATTTCCCCCCTACACTGAAAGGATGTTAAAGCTGAAAAATCACTGTGGTATTGATTTCTCTTAACAGCATGTATTTTGATGGGAAGGAGTTAAGACCTTTTTTTTTAAAAAAAAAAAAAAGCGATACAAACAAACCCCTCAGTTGTTAAACAGGGAGTTAGGATGGCACCAACACTATGGTTTTGGATTTGTTTGTTTCCCTTTTCCTTTTAGGACAATGTAACCCTTCCAAAATGTGAACCACAGCAAGAATTCAGTTAGCTTTTTGTGTATTGCATGATATTTATTTTTAATATTTTGCTAGATTAATTTTAGTGAATGTATTTAACTATATTATACTTGCAAGAGGACTCTGATACATTAGACTTGTAAATGTTATCAGGTAAAATAACTACAAGTAATTAATATCTTTTAAGATTAATGGCATCAAAATGCAAATAGACAACAGGAAACCAGCTGTAAACTCTACTACACAACTTGCTCTCAGTGTGCTGCAAACCTGCCATTTAAATCACTATACACAGGACTAAAGGGTCACAAAAGTAAAGTTTATCCTGTTTTTGATAATTTTGACAATCTTGAACTTTTTGGATGAAATGGTTCATACCTGTGTTCACAAGGGATAGAAGTTTAGCTGAAGCCAGTCTGTCTGCGTCTGACTCTTAGAGAACCAGTTAGTGCTTCAGTGGATGATTTTAGGCATTTGGGCTCAAGAATCATGGTTAACGCTGTTGCAGCCTGCATTCTACCTTATGCTTCTGACTCTAAGAAAAAAGCTATTTTGTATTAATGTTAGAACATTAGAATCATTTAGATTGGAAAAAAACTTTCGATATCATGATCTGAACTCAAGAATTCTTGAAATTTCAAGGACATGAAAGGTTACATATTTTGGTGATACGACATAGTTTTATCTGGAGATCTTTAGTTCTTCAGTTCTTCCAGGTGTGGTCCTCTAACTTATATTAAAACATGGCAAGAGAATCTTTTCTTGGAATATGGCTGCAAAAGTTGTAATAGAAGAATAAACATAGATGAGATTGCATTTTGCTGATATATAATGTAAGTTGCCTTTAACAAAATTTAAAAAGTAGGTCATGCTAGCAGAATGTGATGAATTTTTCTCAGTAGCTCAGGGATTTAATGGAGAGCACTAAGCTCATAACATTTTGCCCTGAATATTCAACATTATCAGAAATATCAGCTGACCCAAAGCAGAGGTTTTCCGTGTGGCTCTTCATCACCCAGGATTTCTAGCATCCTTTGCTTGAAGGCAACCAAACATGGGCATTCCTCACTTCTTGCTTATAACTCTGAAAGTCTTCAAACCCTACTTTTAAGGCTAGCTCAATTACCACATCCAGATCATGTAGCTTGACATATATTTATCTGTCCTGAAAAGAGAAACCCTACCTAAGAAGAGGCGATTGAGGGAAGACATCATCGCTCTCTACAGCTACCTGAAGGGAGGTTGTAGAGAGGTGGGAGTTGGTCTGTTCTCCCTAGAGGAGAGTGATAGGATGAGGGGAAGTGGATTAAATTGCACCAGGGAAGGTTCAGGTTGGATATTAGAAAGAATTTCTATACTGAAAGGGTTGTCAGCCATTGGAACAGGCTGCCCAGGGAGGTGGTTGAGTCACTGTCCCTGGAGGTGTTCAAGAGAAGGATGGATGTTGCATTGGAGGAATCGTTTAGTAGGTTGATAGGGCTGGGACAAAGGCTAGACTCGGTGATCTTCAAGGTCTCTTCCAGCTGATATGATTCTATTCTATGAAAATGCATGGACAACTTCACTTGGAGCTACTGAATATCACCCAGTTTTGTGCTGCCAATAAGAGAAGATGGACAAGTCCAATGTTTGCTGGGTTTACGCACTTCATACATGAAGTTCAGAGCCTCACTCTTACGTATGTGTGATATTTTTATAGAGCTTTCAAAATTTCCTAGTAGAAGGCTCATCAAACGTTGCTTCCCCAGAATTACTTTTCAAGGGTTTTTTCACATACCCTGTGCTTAACATTTCTAACATGCATTATACATATGCCCTTTATTCTTGACAACTTATTCAGACCTAGAGTTAACAGAACTAGAATTTTCATGTTACTCCTAAGGAGTTGCTTCCTCATTTTCTTCAGCACAGATATGGTAGATCATTTTCTTTGCTTATCAAAATTGTCTCCACTTTTTACCCATTATTTGTAAATTAAGCATTTTGAAAAAAGCTAAATTTTTCTGAAACCTTCTGCAGCTTCGTACTACATCCTATGAATCTAAATTTTGTATGCTTTTAATGTACTCGTAATGGTGCTTTTCTACGTTCTTTTTAATAAAATGTACACGTTTGGCAGAAAAGAAAATGAGAAAAGAAAAGCTCTAGAAAGATAAATTTTCTTACAAGCTAAAAATGGTCTTCAGCTGTAGATGAGAGTTTGGACTCTGCTGAGTATGTTTTTGGGAGATAGGTTTGTTTGGGTTTTCCCCCCTTATCTCTTACCATGAAGAAAGATTTTAAAGTGCTTTGAGGGTGTCTTTGCTCTGTGTGTCTGATGCACTGAGCCCGGCCTTATATGAATAGCAGTAACTCATCATCGGATATTAAAAAACCAAACCAAACCCCTCAAATTGAAGGGGAACATTGAAAGGTGCTGGGTAGCTGTAACTCCAGTCACTTCATGAGTTGAAGGATGAGACATTTTTGAAATCTGTTCGATTTTAGTGGTCCTTTTAACTTCCGTGAGCTTCTTGCCAAGCAGTTATAGCAGGACACTGCTAGAAAGAGAAATGTTAAGCATGAATTGTTTGACATCCTTTGATTAATTGTGAAGAACTAAATTAATGGTTTTCTCACAATATTTAGAAAAATAGCTTCATTTACCACAATAAAGTTTCAATATTTGCATTGGATAAACTGAATACTTTATTTACTTCTACTGTATTGTAAATGTTCTTCTGTAATAATGCAAAACATATATGTATGTATAAATTTGTTTGTTTTTTGTTTGTTTACTGTTTTCACAGACACTTCCGTTGGGGCTAGGAGATGGACAACTGTTTACCTGGACTGATGGTTTGAAAAGGAAGGACTGGCATGATTATGAAAGCATTCAAAAAGATGCTATGCGTTCAGGTATACATAAGTTCAGAGCAAATTTAAGCGGTTTATTTTTTCTTTCTCTACATGGTTATTTTTTCTCTTAAGTCAGCTAAAACTATTCTTAACAGCCTTTTTTTTTGGATTGCACCATGTCACAAGGACATAAAATTCTGAACTGGGGGTCAGACCAAGCACAAATACCTTACCGCTGAAAATGGCCAAGTGAAAATAAAAATGTGTTTTATGCTAATAGTTGTATAATGATTGCAAAGAAATGGGCATAAATATTGCTAACAAAATATTTTGCATGTTGAAATCAATTGTTATAGTGTGGCAAAATGTAAGCAAAACTGTCGGTTTTGGAAGGGACATATATTATAACTGAGGCTGAGTTGTCCTTAAAACAGTGGATGGAACCTGAGTCTAGTACCTATAACTGCCAAGAATGCCCAAAGTTATGTTAGAGACAAACTTTGATCCTTTTACCATTATTGACTCCAGTCCTTTAGTCTTGCTAAAGCTACTTTGCTTCATCTTAACAGTCTTAAATTATTTGAAAATAGGAAAAAATTGTATTTGCTGATACACTGAAGGACACTTTGTTACAATGAGTAAAGTAATTTTAATGTACGTTCACGTGCTCTATGCCATATGTGCAAAGAAAGGTTTATGTTCTTCTTTCTGTCACAAGAACATGTAGAGATTTGAATCTTTCTTTTATAATATAATTTACAACTATTCAGCCTAAGATGAATTAAATTAAAAAGAAGGAAGGGAAACAGCAGCTGAATTGCACCTTAATCAGTGTCTGAAAGACATAATTTTACAAGGACAAATCTACTATTATAAAAAATTATGCTGCTTGATTCCACTGCCAGAAGACAGCCAACACCTCCCTCAAAATATCTGTAACTGAATACAGTCGACAGATTCATAAGACTTGATAAGTACTTAATTTTACAGAGGTCTGGACCAGTAAAATATTTCAAGTGTAAGTTAATTTTGCAAAGCATTTTTCCCTTTCTCTTTTGAATCTTTTTGATCACTAACTAAAAAAAAAATTATCCTTCCTTCCTATATATGTTTAAGAGTAAAAAAAGTGGGGAGTGGGATGAAGTTATTCTAGGCATCATGGGAGTTATCAGATCAGTGCTAATCGTGTTCCAAATTATGAAGTGTAAAATGACAAACGTCTGAGAGAGAGTGTGCAAAATAGAAGCAGCACGTATGTAGGAGCATGTCCATATGTAGGGAGTATGGCACATTATCTGGTTAGAATGGAACTTTCTGAGGGATGTGCACTGATGCTTTGGCAAGATACTTTTGATTCCAAATATATAATAATGACCTCATATGTTTTGGAAAATAAACAATATTTTTTATGATTACCTGATAGATAGCTATAGCATTGCCAACATAATGAAAGCCGTTGCATGGAGTCAGCTAAGAAATTAGCAAAGCATGTTATATAGCTTTGTAATTCACAATTCTACCAATTGTAGTAAGATGCCCTAGTATGTGAATATTTTTTCCAGTAAACTCCTATTCTTGGAAATAATACTACTTAAAATATTCTGAGTTATTTATGTTTTTTTGGCTTTCTTGCCACAGTATTTGCTAAGTTTGACTGTTTAAGAAACATTTTTTAATGATTTCTCTCATTATTATTCATTGGATTAAATTAACTTTTAATGATTTTTTTCTTTGAAAATCACAATATAGTAATACAAATGTAAAGCTGGAGTATCTCAGTGCATCTTTTGGAGCATACTATGTAATTTCTGTCCCTAATAACAAAGCAAAATATAGCTGAAATCAACTTGTAGTTAAAAATCAATCCAAAGGCATGAAACAGCAGTGAAAGGGCTTCTTAGGACATTTCAGGGAAGGCAGTCAATGCTTGCTGCACAGAAAAGAACAAATTAATGAAATCTTTTTTAATTCAGTTTAGCTGTTTATCTGTAAAGCTTACAATTTCCTAAGCACTGTGAGTGTGAATTGCATAGATCTAATAATGGAGAGGTGCTAGTTTCTTCGCAGCCAGATATTTCGATCCCCTTTCATTCCACCAAATTAAAACCATTGTTTCTGAGTTTGAGTAGTCTCTCCTCAATGGAAATCATTCAATTATTTTAAGATAGAGATGAGAGCCATTTGCAAGACATGCAGAAAAATGACACTATTTAAAAAGTGTTCTAGCTCATCTTTTTAGGCTCTAAAATTACAGATGATCTTCCATATAAATGCTGAAGTAAGCTCATGTTACTTTTGGTTTTGTGGGGCTTTATTAGAATACCTGAGGTTCAAATGTATGGTTATGGTATTTCTACCATTAGTTCCCATTGTGATAGCTTGATGATGGTACTTGAGAAGGACTGAAGTGAATAATGGAGTGGCAAGGCTTTAAATTTAGTCAAAACATAATTAGTATTCAAAGACTGTTGCAGAGATAGAGTCTTCAGTAACTGGCCCTACTTTTTCAACTTCTAACCTATAGGGAATTTGCTCATGGTGTAAGATCCTTCCAAGGTCAGTTTCCTCCAGCTGGAATTATTTTCTGGAGTCCTGAATTATTTTCTGGAGTCTTTGGAAGTAGCAGATACCTTTGTGGGCTTCCCACATGAGAAAACAAAGGATGGAAGAGACACAGTCCCAACATAGTGGCTGCTACTGTCACTAGTCCATCAGTGAGGATCTGAACCTGTCTGACGTCTGCTCGTGCCACACAGAGTTTTTATTTAACATTCAGAGTCCTGCTCTGTAAGATACCAGTTTTACAGCAGAAGATGAGTTACACATGTAACCTGTGAAATGTATTCATGATGGGTATTTCCTGGGATGAGGTGTTTACTTTTGCAAAATACAGATCTTGTGTACTGAGAGTAGGAGAGGCATGTCTGAAGCTGTTCCATGTAGCAAAGTCCAGGCAAGCACCTTCAAATGTGTGTAAGAATACATCTAGACTTGGACATCAGATCATCCTTTTTTATGTTTCTTAAAAAGCTAACCAAAGAGCATCCTTATTTTAAATTACATATAAACAGGCTAGCCAGCATCTGTTCAATCTATTATGGGAAGGAAAGATTCACCTGGTTACACTCTTTGTTTAGGAAATATATTTCTTACTCTTTTCAGATACTTTGACAAATAACCTTTCATATAGCCAGATTTTTCATCCTCTACCCATTGTCACTATAGGTATTCCATTCCAAAATTTCTAATTCTGTCTGGAATCTTAGTACAGCTTTGACTGCTATGACTGAATGATTTGGACAAGTCAATTGTGTATTTTTTGTATCCTATTATGTTTACTCTTGCTAATTTATTATGAATAAGGAAAAGCACCGTAACTACTTCTCTATTACCAATGAATTTGCTCGTTTACTGGCAACTTATTTCTCTTTCCCGTGTTTTTAATACAGATTCAATATTTTCAGTTTCTCTGAGAGGAAAAAAGACTTCCAAAATGTCTAAGAATTTTAGTTGGTAATTTTGATACAAGAATGCAAGAAGCCAATAGAGGGAATGTGCTGTTGGGTTGCAGAAGTATCAAGTACTATACTGTTGATAGGAGAGGGAAGATAGCCAATTAGTTGCCGGTTATCCTAACCCTGATTTACTCATAGATGGAAAGGAGTGTTTAATGATTTATACTAAATATACCGCTCATCAGCACAGAATAGACGTAGTGAAATGAAAATTATTTCATTCAGTCAACCCAATCACTTCCATTTTTTTCTGATTATTATTGTGTCATTACCTCAAAACCAGTGATTGGAATATAGGAAAAGGAATGCAAAAGTTTACCTTAAAAAATACTAATTCCTAACTAAACCATTGTGATAGATACTTCAGAAATGAAAAAACTAAAAGTTTGTTCCCATTTTCTGAAGTAAGCCATTAACTCAATCAAATATTACAATGGAGGGAACAGAATAGGCTAGTCAGAGAAATTGACTTTATTGGAGCTGCTATGTCATGCTGTCTTTTTGACAAGAACTCGGTATTTGAAATAAAATCTGTTTCTATTAATTTATTTTTTTTCTGCGAATACAACTGACGACATGCCTAGATGAAGAATATGCTTAATTTGCATTAAAGAAAATATGAGAACTATAAGCAAGTGCAAATCTTATATCTGTCATAAGTTTTTTTTTTGGTAAGTAGTAAACAATGTCTGATGTATATCAGAAGAGCGTTTTTGCATTGTGGTTCAGATTTGTGAGTGCACCCTGTGTAAATGCAGCATGGGTAGTAATAACCCAGGTAGTTACCACTGTGCCTATTAGTCCAGCTACAGCAACACTGATGGTATCAGGGCTGTGTAAAACTGCCTGCATCTCTGGATAGAGCAGAGATGCTGGATGCTGGAGTCCCTGATACTGCCATTTGTCAGCTACTGATTTGCCAAGATTCTTCATTTCATCAGAGATTTTCGTCGCCCTCCTGGGGAAGGGATGGGTAGCAAACCCATCTGCAAAAGGTGTGTTCAGGTGGGAAGAGCTCCTGAAGCAGGTGTCAGTGCTGCGGGACACAGTCACAAGGCTGCGTGACATCAGGGAGGCAGAAGGAAATAGATAGCTGAATCCATGGGAACGCAGCAGTGGAA
This sequence comes from Apaloderma vittatum, assembly GCF_000703405.1. Lineage (NCBI taxonomy): Eukaryota > Metazoa > Chordata > Aves > Trogoniformes > Trogonidae > Apaloderma > Apaloderma vittatum. Next base: position 82,855 of record NW_009713136.1, on the reverse strand, counting down.
CCACAGCCTCTGGCCAAAGAGCCAAAAGTTTTCCACTGGCACAACCAAAAAAGGAGGAAGCTGACAATGCTGCAAAATGGGCAAGTGAGATCTAAGAGGAGGAAAAAACCTCCCCCAAAGCCTGAGGTGCCCCTGGAGAACCAATTCATAGCTCTGCAGAGTACGAGGGGAAAAAAGGCTGAAATAGACACCTCAGAGCAGGGGAAGGTGGCCAGGTCAGCTCCCAAAATAACAAGAAGTTCATCCAAGAAAAGCAGCGGGTAATAGTAGTGGGAGACTCTCTTTTGTGAAAGGTACTGAGGTGTCCATTTGCCGACCCAACCTGCTGTCTAGAGAGGTTTGCTGCTTACCGGGAGCTAGCATTAGAGATGTTACTGAAAGACTGCCAAACCTGGTACATCCCACAGACTATTAGCTGTTGCTGCTGTTTCACGTGGGCACCAGTGATGCAGCCAGAAGCAGCTTAAAAACTCAAGAGGGACTACAGAGCCCTAGAAGAGGCAGTGAAGGACTTAGGTGCCCAGGTAGTACTTTTCGTCAGTCTTCCCAGTCGAAGGCAAGGGGCTTCAAAGAGCCAATAAAATCAAGAAAATCAATGAATGGCTACAGGAGTGGTGCCACAGTCAGCGTTTTGGCTACTTGGACCATCAATCTTGCTTTGAGCAACCTGCTCTCATGGGGACTGATGGAGTACATCTTTCAGAGAAAGGGGAGAATGTATTTGAACAAAGACTACCTAATCGAGTAAGGAGGGCAGGAGGCCTTTAAACTAGGTTTGTCAGGGGAGATGATCATCAATCCATCCTGCTTTGAGGCCAGTGCTGGAAATAGATGCCCTGACTCCAGGGATGGATCGCAGGCAAGCAGGAGAGCACATGAAGTGTGCGATAATGGATTCCAGTTAGTAAGCATTCTAGCCAGTAAGTCGGCCTCAAGAGAGGCCCCACTTAAATGCCTCTAGCTGCACTGTGAAAGTTGGGGGCTGGGAGAAGGAAGATCCGCCCACTGTAAGTGAAGATCAAGTTTGAGACCATTTAAAGAACCTAAAGATGTACAAGTCCATGAGACCTGATGAGATCCATCCATGGGTCCTGAGGGAACTGTCAGATGAAGTTGCTAGGCCACTTTCCTTCACATTTGAGAGGTCGTAGCAATCTGGTAAAGTGCCTACTGATAGGAAAAGGGGAAACATCACCCCCATTTTAGAAAAGGGAAAAAAGGAAGATGCAGGCAACTACAGGCCAGTCAGTCTCACCTCTGTGCGTGGCAGGATCATGGAGCAGATCCTTCTGAAGGCTCTGCTATGGCACAAGGAAAATGTGGAGGTGATTGGTGGCAACCAACATGGCTTCACCAAGGGAAAATCCTGCCTGACAAATCTGGTGGCCTTTTATAGTGGAGTAACAGAATCAATTGACAAGGGAAGAGCAACTGATGTCGTCTACCTGGACTTGTGCAAGGCCTTCAACATTGTCCCACACGACAGCCTGGTCTCCAAGTTGGAAAGACAGATTTGATGGATGGACCACTTAGTGGATAAAGAACTGGCTGGAAGATCACACTCAAAAAGTTGTGGTCAATATCTCGATATCCAAGTGGAGACCAGTGACAAGTGGTGTCCCTCAGGGACGTCTTTCTCGGCAACATGGACAGTGGCATCGACTGCACCCTCAGCAAGTTTGCCAATGACACAAAGTTGTGTGGTGTGGTCAACACGCTGGAGGGAACCGATGCCATCCTGAGGGACCTTGACAGGCTTGAGAGGTTGGCCTGGGCCAACCTCATGAAGTTTATTTAAGAAGGCCAAGTGTAAGATCTTGCGCCAGGGTTGAGGCAATCCCAAGCACAGATACAGGCTGGGCAATGAGTGGACTGAGAGCAGTTCTGGGGAGAAGGATTTGGGAGTGTTGGTGGATGATAAGATCAACACGAGCCAACAGTGTGCACTTGCAGCCCAGAAAGCCAACCATATCCTGGGATGCATCAAGAAATGTGTGACCAGCAGGTCAAGGGAGGTGATTCTGCCCCTCTCCTCTGCCCTTGTCAGACCCCACCTGGAATACTGTGTCCAGCTCTGGAGCCCTCAACACAAGAAAGACATGGAACTGTTGGAGTGAGTCCAGAGGAGGGTGACAAAGATGGTCAGAGGGCTGGAACACTTCTCCTACGAGGACAGGCGGAGAGAGTTTGGATTGTTGAGCCTGGAAAAGAGAAGGCTCCAGGGAGACCTTATAGCAGCCTTTCAGTACCTGAAGAGGACGTACAAGAAGGCTGGGGAGGGACTTTTTACAAGGGCCTGTAGTGACAGGATGAGGGATAATGACTGGGAGCTGGAAGAGCATATGTTTAGACTAGATGTAAGGAAGAAGTTCTTTACCCTGGGAGCGGTGAGGCACTGGAAAAGGTTGCCTAGAGAGGTTGTGGATGCTCCATCCCTGGAAGTGCTTAAGGCCAGGCTGAATGGAGCCTTGAGCAACCTGTTCTAGTTGGAGATGGCCCTGCCATGGCAGAGGGGTTGGAACTAGATGATCTTTGAGGTCCCTTCCAACCCAAATGATTCTATGATTCTCTACTTCCCTTCAGCTGTCTGGGGATTACTACGGGGATATGTCTGTCAAGACATTCATTTCCAGAGCATGACCACTGCTGGGGCACCAATGGCCACTGGTTTTCCAGGCTTTCTATTCAGAACTAGGAGTCTGAGATCCTTGAATGCTCCCATGAGGGATAAGATTCACAGGAGAGCGCCATGAAAGCCTAAGGTAGTAATTCAAAAGCATCCATGAGAAGAAATACTGTTGATTCCATGTCTGTCTTTCTGTCCTGGGCACTGAGACTAAGAGTCCCGGAGAATCAGTCAACGTCATTGTTACTTCATTTCTGGAAGATAATTTATTTATTTCCCTCAAGAAATTCTCAGCTGTATATGCTTATCAATTATGAATAATAGCAATATTGATGAATTACAGCCCCTCTCAGAAAAGAGGAAGGCTTCAAACATGTAATTCTTGGGCTTTTAAAGTATAGATTGAATGTTTACATTTAAATATGGTGCTGTTTCTAATCATTAAAAGCTATTTCGAACTACAGTGATGGCTTTCCTGTTGTAAAGTACTGTAAAAGGGGAACTGGAGGAATAGAAAAATGGAGGCTCTCCAGCTGAGTAGAACTGATGGAAAACAAAAAATAAGGTTTCGTTTCTATGGAGTTTTTTTAATCAACTATATTAATGAAATTAATAGCCAATTAAGTGAAGTAGAAATATTGCATACTGCAAGTTTGATAGGGTTTTTTTTGTTTGTTTTCAACTTCTGTTATTTAAATACTATTTTTTCTCTTTTTTTCTTTATGATAGTTTTATTTTCTTTATGATGGTTTGGAGATACTTTTGACTACTTGCATGTGTATGCTGAAATGATTATGTTCTATGAGGGGCATTGAAAATTCAGTGTAATGGAAAGCAAGTTTCTGACAGAATGGTAACAGTTAAGGAGCTGTGTTTATAGCACTAAATATAGTTTTATAAAAATCTTTGTCTTTAAAAATGATTAAGGAATTGATAAGGTTACTACTAAGATGTGGTTGTCAATTGTTGACTGTTGAGCCATTTTGTTCCAGTCTGCTAATAAGATCCCAGTGGAAAAAAATTTTGGAATGTAGTGTATCACCTAGTGGCCATCCCAGCAGTTACTGAGCCATTTGTACAGTCTTTGTTTCTCCTATTTGTGTATCTAAATAGCATGTGAAAGGCTTATGTGGAGGGAAGGAATGAAGATTTTAATATTTTCCTATATTCAGGATAGCCTGTACCTTTCCACTTCTACAATATATTATCTTGACCAGGAGAAGGGCATTTTAAAGATCTTGACCTTTACATGCCTTAGTGCAGGCATTTCATAAAGATTAGTTCTATAAACAAACAGTATGCTCTATAGTTCTACCAACAAACATTCATACAGATTAGTTCTGTAAACAAACTAAACGGAGACTTTGAAGAAGTGAACTGTATCTGTTTGTGATGAAAATGGTTATAGAATGAAACTGTATTATTGGGGTGGAATGTTAAAAGGAGGCAAAAAGAAGCAAGAGTGCTTTTGTACAGCAGTAAAAATTAGCGAATGCCTGAGATTTGACTTCTATATTACCTAAAGAAATTGTGCACTGGTGATCTTTTTTTCCCAGCACTTCTGTTAAAAGATTTTTGAGAATAAAGTGCAGTAGAATAATTCCCCAAACTTCTGTGGTTAATCTTTGTCTTTCAACAGTGCCCATTCTTAAATTCAGAATAACATTTTAAAGCAAAGTCTTTTGCCAGAGTGCTTCTAGAAGATATGAGGCAGCACGATACAGATTGCAACATTAAATGTAATTCTCTATTGGTTATGAAAAAATTAGTTTTGTGATACTTATACAGATAAATATAATTAAAGTTGTGCAGGGAAAGAAGCGTATACTAAAATATTGATTTACTTATCCCATATTTCAGATGGGATTATACACTGGGAATTCTGTCAGCATTATATATTAAACAAATTTACTAAATTTAATTTAGGTCTCTGAACTTGCAATTCCTTTAGAGAGAATTTGAGAACTTGCAATATAATTAGAACTGTAGTGGTAGCCAAGGTCTCAATAAACAGTCATAACCTAGTTGTTCATAGCATTAATCATGGACATGCTTCATGCAGTTTACACTATATTGTTTTGTAGTAGGGGGAAAACATTCATCAGTTTACTTTAACGCAAGTCTGACATGATTAAAATATTCTAAAATGTAATATTAATCATTGTTTGCCAAGGAGATGGCATATAAAGGTTATAATATGAAAGAGATTGTTACAATCTACAGCAGTTACATAAAGTGTTTCACATTTTAGAACATATTTGCTGTGTAAATATAACTTTGGAGTCACTACACTCTTCCACAGGTTCTCAAGTTACAACCTAATGTTGCCCCTTAAATCTATATACAAAAAGGAGCTCAGGTGTGGCTGTAAGCCAGAGTCAAGCTTCTTTTTTAAAGCACGGTGTGATCTCAGTACTCAGAGCACAGATTTGAGGCACCAGTGGTTGAATTTAACTAGATTCTTCCCTTGTGCCTTGCTGCCCTCCCCACTATCCCCCCCTTTGAAAACTCATCAGCAATACCACTTAAATGTAATTGGTAATTGGTAAGCGAATTTTTAATGACTGACAGGCCAGGAAGGGGGTAACAAGAGTTCATAATATTTCCCTTTGACTCATATTAATTAGAGCATTGAAAATTATCTTCAGGTAACTGTACCAGTGTACCCTTCTGTACCAGGCATTGGCATGTTGATTTTTACCATCACAGGCAGAAAGAAAATTGTATTTCTAGTAAGAAGCTGTGAAATGTCTCTGACTACACCATAAACCAATGATACATATTCTAGCTTGTAACTAATTTTCAAATTTCAAGAAGTGTTCTGTTACAAAAACTATTAAAATTGCTAGTCTTTCATCTTTCTCTATGTTTTCATCTGTGTGGGGAAGCGTGATGTCAAATCCTTAACAGACCAAACTCTCCTCTCTGTAGCACCTTCTCCTCTTGTATTTGAATGTTGATCTCAATGCTTACACAATTTTAAATAGAGAGAAACAAACAAGCAGAAGCAAGCATAAAATATAAAGAGAACACCAAGAAACAGATGCCTTCTGCCAATTAATTTGAGCTGGGGCTGTTCAGCCTGGAGAAGGGAAGGCTCTGGGGAGACCCTGTAGTGGCCTTCCAGTACTTAAAGGGGGCCTGCAGGAAAGAAGGGAATGGACTCTGAGGGAGTGTGGCGATAGGACAAGGGGTAGTGGTGTCAAACTGAAAGAGGGTAGATTTAGATTAGATACTATTTTCTGTGAGGGTGGTGAGACACTGGGACAGGTTGCCCAGAGAAGCTGTCGATGCCCCCTCCCTGGAAGTGTCCAAGGTCAGGCTGGATGGGGCTTTGGTCTGGTGGGAGGTGTCCCTGCCCATGGCAGAGAGGTTGGAACTAGATGATCTTTAAGCTGCCTTCCAACCCAAACCGTTCTGTCGTTGTATGATTATTCCCCTTTCTCTATGGTAGAGAACATATGTCAGTGGATTCACATTATTATTAGTGATGAAGTGCCAATGTTGCTGAACCTATTTAATGTGTAACACTCATGGGTTTATTAGAGTTATTGCCTGGAAGTAGAGAAGGAAAAGGGAAAATTGACATTAGAAGTTTGGGGTGAGGTTTTTTTTGTTGTAGCATGTGTGTGAAAGGGGGTCTCAGCTTAAATCTGTATTTGAATTTGTCATTTACAGTCTAGCAAGATGTTTTCTTTTGGGGCATTGTTTACACCTTTCTCCTTTTGTTTGAACTTAGTCAGGACTATCTAAGTGAAAATTAATAGTTCATCTGTCAATACTTGTGGGGTTTTTTAAAGAGAAATATATTTTGTACCAATTCTGGAAAGCAAATTTTATCTGAATAGTCTTCTAAAACATGTGGCTCATTTGCAGGGAGACTTTGAAATGAACAAACAGGTCAGAGACCTTCAGACTAGACCTGTCTTTGTGTGGACAGAGGAGACCACCTAAATTGAGTTGGTTGTCTCTGATAGGTATAAAAATGATCAAGTTTATCAGTTCAGGGCAATTACTGCTTGACTCAGTGGCAAAAAAAAACAAAAAACATTCCTTTCTTCTGTATTTCAGTTTCCAGTTGTTGCTTGTCTTGCTATAAAAATCCGAATTCAAAGAAGAAGGGAGAAATAAATCCTGACTAAACTGTGGCAAAATATCTGGAACCAGTACTTGACAGCAATTATAGCATATCAAAACTCTACTTTTCAATTTAGAAGCAATAACAAAAGGGAATTTTTCCTTACTACTTTTGTGTCATCTTTTAAGTTTAAAATATGGAATAAGCTGCTGTCAACCAAGTTTAAAGACTATTTATTTCAAAGATTTAAAGAAGACATTCCTTTAACCTGATCCCGGTCAAAAGACCCACAAGAGGAACTTCAGTGTTAAAGGTTTGCCAAATGATTGACCGAGACTCTTTTTTCAGTCTAATCTACATAATGCTTGAGGGAATTTGCTATCAGTATAGTATGTGGGTGCCACTTATTACATTAGTCAGTAACCTTGTGTGATACAAGCTTCATCAGATAGAATAACCATGATGATAATGATAAGCACAACATTCAAAAGAAATTAGAAAGCTCTTTACATTCTAAAATTTTTTTGTTGGTTTCCTTAACACTGCAATTTTTAAGGTTCTGCAAAGATGCTATATAACGTATTGCTGTGTGATCCTATCTTCGTGCTTCTATTTGATGTTGTAAACTTTTTTTTTTCATGTATGGAAAATACAGTTTAACAGAGGACAGTTAAATTCACCAACACATTTTGCAGTATTTTTTAGCCAAGTATTTTTAACAAGATGTTTGGATTTAGCAATTACTCCTAAAAGTCCCAGTAAACTGGGCCTCCTTTCCTGTCATAGCTTTTTCTCTTTTAAGGGTATGAGTTAAGTTTGCAAGTACAAGAGTGTAGTATCGTTATCTCAATGCAGTTTATGACTTAGATGTGTAAGGTGACTTTCCTTTCTTCGTCCTGTTCTCATTAAACAAGCTGACAGGAAAATTATATGACTAGTGAAACGATTTGTCTGACATCCAATCAATATATATGAAAAGGCAAAGATATATGATTGTTTTGCTATAATTTGCCTTATAAACACTAGCTTATCAAATGGTGGTGTGTAATCACTGCTTCTCAACGAACGCAGCTACCTTTTGGCTCTTGTTATATGACGCAATGTCGTCCACCTCCCACAGTTGCAGTGAATTGGTATCTGGGAGAATCTGTCCTCCTTCTAACAACAAAAAAAAATTTAAAAAAGAATTTACTTTTCTAGGAGTGACATTTTATTCTTCTAAGCTGCATGACAGTTCTGTTCTTTACAAACTGGAAAACCCCCTCTTTTTTTAGGCAATCCTAACTAAAAGACCTGCAGGTGATTTTGAAATGTGAATAGTAAGACTTGGCAGAAAATTCAATGTCAAAACAAACTAACTTTAATATTCAAATTAAAGAAAATGTAATCAAGATATATTTTTGAATTGTATTATCAGTATTCTTAAAACATGGAGACAGTCTTGCTTTTGGTATTTGTAACTTAATTTTAAAAGAGGTTAATGCTTTTATATTTTTAAATGGTAGCTGAAGTAATTTCACATAGCCTATTACTTCTGTTTTAGATACTGATTAATTGGATAGCATTTATGTGTTTTAGAAACTTTGGTCAATGTCTGTGAGGCTACCAGTGATTCTAGTTGCTCCTTGCCTTGTTGCTCCATGGCAGCTTACAAAACGTGAGGCTGCTCCTGAAGCACAGTGATTCCTGGAGTATAAATCAGAAAGAAGAGTCTCCAGAGGGCAAGCTGTAGACACTGAAATAATGTTGATTCCCTTAGTCTCCCTGGTCTGCTTTCCTGCTCCTTTGAGCAAAGGCTATTCTGATTATTGTATACTTCGACTCACTCTTCAGGGATTTTTTTAGTTGAGAGATTAATTTTAATATTATCATGCAAAAATTAAAAGAAGCCTCTAAATAAATAATATGTTAGTTTGTTTTGGTTTTTTTGATCTGTTTTGTTCCCAGCTTTTACTAAAGCAGTTACACTAGGAAGAAATCCAAACTTGACATACTTCAGAAAGAAGACTGATAGCTGTGAGCTGTTGAAGTTCTAGAGGGTTGACATTTTAATTAGCTGCTATTAATCAGTAAGTTGCTAACATACTGCCACTTCAATATGTATTTAAATGACTTTTTTTCCCCAGTTTATACAACTATCAACCTTTTTTAATTTTGTAATAAACTGACACAGACATGTATTCATCTGGTTGTGGGGTTTTTTCAGAGGAATCTGAAGTTTTGTGTGGCAGATTCTGAACATTTCTTGGCAGTCATTTACTCAAATAACATTTTTTAATTTTGTATCTTTTATTCCATGGATAATAATTACACGTCTCAAAAATGCTAATTAGAATATTGGTAAAAGGATATGTTGCCTACAGTTATAGCACAGCGGTGTAGTTCAGTTCAGACATCATTTGAGGGAAGCTTAATATCACCACATTAAGAACTAAGGTCAGGAGCTAAATCCCCATTTTGACAAGGTCCTTTAATGATAATCCTTGATGGCAGCTGTCTCTCGCAATGCCAACATGAAGAACAGTTTGTGTTTTCAAATTTTTGTTGGGCAACTGAGAAACAAAAGAGAGAAAAGGAAAGGAATTGACTGGAAGGGTTGTCATTAGTTAGTACATAACCTTATGTACCATATAAGGATTTTTTTTTCATTCATATATATATATACTTTTTTTAGCAAACTCTTAAAGGCATATTGAAGGATATATTCTTTCAATAAGTTTATTTCTTGCATTTTCACAGACCATCTGGATGGTTAATCTATCGTAAAGGAAGTGAGCTCATTTCTGTCAGCAACAAGTCTGTTTTTAGCAACAGCATTATGGACTTTTGAGAATGTATTCTGAAATTATAACTAAAGCAAAAAAACCCCAAGACTCAGAATGAATATCAAAAATTGAAAACATTTTGAAAAGCCAAATGTAAAAATACAGAAAGTCTTCCTCCATGTGGAATGTCAATTCTTAATCCAGTCCACACACTCCATCATAATTTCTCTCAATTGCAACAATGCACAGTGGGGCTTTTAACTATTTTAAAGATGTAGGTTTACTGTTTAAGAAAGTACAGGAAAAATTAAATTAAACATGTGCAGAAACACTTCCTGTAACTTAAAGTATATCAAATTAATGCAGAGATGAATTGATGGCAATGAAATAGACAATCTAAGTGGTTTTTTTTCCCTCTGGAAAATATAGAGTGATGATTTCCTTCTGCTTTTCTAGTTTCAAATATAGTTGACAAATTAAAAGGAAGAATTTCTGGTAAAGATTCTAAAACAAAGCATAAAACAAGTTAATCTCTGCTTTATGCCTTTTTTTTTTATTACCTGTGCTAGTGGAGGTCTAGAGAAGTGTGTATGCTTGCTCTTTTAGCATGATTTTGCATAATGGAATTTAATTTTTTAAAATTTTTCTCAGTGAGAAAGAAATTTGTAGGAAGCTGCTTTATAAACATCTGAAAGTTAAAGCTGTGTGCATGTAAGACTTTTTGGGTTAATACTTGAAACCTTTTTCTGTCTATGATAAAATGAGAGAGTATTGGTTTGGATCTCAAACAGGATTTTCAACTTGGGTGTCTATCCTTTGATAATGTTAGCTGTTTTGTCATTTATATAAGATTTCAAAAAACAGAGAGAGTGTAATTTTTAAAGTTTGGTTTTCAAACTGTATTTCTGATTTGCTTCTTTTAGCCCAGACTGAATCCAAACATCAATTTCCAGCAAATTAACTTTCTCAAAAAAGTTCCCAGTGGGCATGTGTGGGTTCCTGCTGCATGATGCATAAATGTGAGCCCTGGGATAAATATTTAATTGTGTTCTGTAGGTGATGAGTTGTCTTTTTGAATAGAAAATATTTTAAACTAATTAGTTGAAAATCTGTTCAGTTCATGGCTGAAGATGATTTTTTTGAGTCTCCACATAGCACGTGCCTCAGCTTGATTCTACAGCATATATGAACTAGAATTTAAAATCAGCTTTAGTACAGGAAATTTGCTCACATTTGAGCCAGGGATTTGAAAAATAGTTGGCATTAATTATAGTCCTGTTACTCAGGAAGAGGTGAATCAATAGCAAGGGAGGAAAAGGGCTGTGCAGAACTGTGCTCCTAGAAGGTCAAGCATTATGTTTAGTTCTCCTTGCCACAAGAATGTCAGTCAGTCACAGGGCTCTTTCAAATGAAGAATGTGGTTCAAACCACAAAATGAATTATAAAAGGCAATATCAATGATTGTAGCATTAGTGGTATCTTAGAAGAGGGAAAGGCAGTCACTGGAAAGTGTGGTAGTGGTGAGTATATGCAGCAGAATATGTTGTATGGAATCAATTTTCAGAAGAGTAATGTGTCTAATTTGCCAAAACTGAACTTGAAAAGGAGAAGACCTTGATTTGAAGTGTTACTTCAGGTGTGTTAGAAGAAAATGTTTTATGCTTTAAGTGTAGCAGAAGGACTTTGGTAGACTAATCCCAAGAACATGACATAACTTGAGTTTCTGTTTTTTATGTGCTATAATTGTAACTGCACCTTGCTATATCTTAACATATTAGTACAGTTCCCTGGGCTTATATTGCTTGTCTTGAGAATAATTCTAGTATCTCTGAATTTGTGAGGATAGAGGTGCCTGTTTTTTTTTTTAATTAAACCAGACAATTATTTGCATACTTGGCTTTGGTTTTGTATAAAACTAATTATCATTTGAGAAATATGTCACTGTTTTTCATAATGTATAGTTCCCTGTGTACTTGAAAATATAATAAAACACATATGTATTACCTGTGGAAATTCCCTGCTTGGTCTTTAGTGTGCAAACTCTGCTTGCTTTTGAACACTCTTCTCAGCTTTACAGAAAGAATGATGGCCTTGTCACTGAATCCAATAGCATATCTTGTTCCTGAATCTGCCTGAAACTAAGAATATTTACTATCTCCATATGTAAGAACAATTGTTTGTTGGGTTTTTTTCCTTTTCCAGTCAGGGTCTTACAGGCTGAATCTAAATTTTCTGGAAACTGTGAGAGCTCATGTATTCTTGTTTTGTAGGATATGGATCATGGAGTTGTATTTCTAGCACAAGAGTTACCATGCTATCACACGCTGTTGACTCATATGTAGTTAAATTCGCTTTTGCAGGTTATTCCATCTTCTTTGTGCAATAGCCACAAAACCAGCTTCTAGAGCTAGATGAGGTTGAAAAAGAAAATATAAAGAACTCCTATTAGTAGATTTGTCCCATGGCACGTACTGTTTGTTTTCCTGTGGTGGTATGCAATAAACGACACATGGTTGTAATACATCTTAGAATGAAGAAAGACAGAGGGGAAGGGAAGAGTGTCATGTTAGTTACAGTTGTTAGAACCCTATCATATGGTATTTCTAAAACTATATCAACACAGCTGCAATTTTACATTGACGTTGTGGAGCAGCTTAGTTCCTATGTGTACCATATTAGTAAAACTTCAGTTTGAGCTTTTACAAGAGATCAGAGTGGACACATACGTTAATTTTAGAAGACCCACCAGTAGTAGAGAATATTAGAATGCCATTCTTGATGCTGTTTGTGTGAATTAATTTATTTAAGCACTGAAACAAACACTGTACCACTACTAGTAGAAATTTTTTTCTATCGTTCTGTAGTAGGTTCTTTTTATCCCATCAGATCATTCAGCTACTAAACCAAACTGCAAAGCCTTTTTTTTGATTGAATTCTGTTTCTCACATGCTTTCTCATTCAGTGTTCGGCTCTGATTAATGGTCTATGGCCAGTCAGTTCTAATGTTATATGAAAAAAGCATTCCAGTGGCTGTGGCATTTGGTGATAAGTAGTTAGACTAAATAGAAGATGTACTATGCATCCCTTGGCTACAGGGTTGTGATTAGATTCAGCTCAGCTTGCAGAATGCTACTGAGGATATTGCTGCTCTGCTGTAGTGATAGAGCAAGTCATATAAAAACAGCATGTGTTGCTGCTTATCTTGCATTGTACACTGCAGCATTCTAAATACACCGGACATAGCAAATAGGATGTTGGGGTTTAATTCTTTTTTTTTTTCCCTAGACTTACTGAAGTGGGAAAGGGGGTAGAATGAGCCATTGTAGTACTTGCAGTAAGTGTTAAAAGCCATAGATTTAAAAAAAAAAGTTTATTTTTGTGAAATGTTTGTTCAGACCTTCAGACAATTTACTTTTCAGAGTTTCTATGCAGTCACCCTTCTGCTGAAACAAAACAATGCCAGTGGTTACCTCAGGATGTATTTTAAAGCAATCACTTTTCCCACACACGCTGTGCTTTTATTCTGAAATGCATGTGCTGGAAATTCAGAGGCTGCATTTTTAATATTTCAAATGGATGAAAAAGGTGAGGGATACACTACTCTAATGTTCCATAAAGCACAAGCTATAAGATTTAAAAATTAATTATTGATTGAGAAAATGCACATATTTAAGATAAAGCACAGTGTCTTGTTTTCAAGTAACCAAAATGGAATGAGTGATATAAATGTTATCATAAGTAGAGGTGGATTGTTCCAACTGTTAGCTGTATAATGCACCTTTTCTGCTAGGATAAAACTGCTAACAGCAATGGCCAGGTTGAAATTTAAAGCGGTGTCTTTTAAAATGGCTAAATATCTGCTTACTTTCAAGAGCACTGAGCTCATTTTTTTCTCCTTGCAAACTATGTTTTATTAAAGATAAATAACATAAGGACTAAGTCCTTAAGCATAACAGTAGTAATTTTGCAGTCCTCTTCAGCATGGCAACAGCTGGGCCAGCTGATTGTTCCCTGCTCCTGAACTAAAATCTTCCTTACTTTGACCCTCCGAGTCCTGCGATTCAAGAAGGCCCTGTTTAAGTTGCCAGAGCTTTGGCCATCTGGGGCTACTGACACTTTATCAGACATTGCTGTTTCTTGCTCCACGTGCTGCGTTGCTTCATTTCTCTGCTCACCAGCACTACTGCTCTTCTCTCCTTTCAGCTGCCCTGCCTCACCACTGTGTCTTTTGGTAGCTGTTTCTGTTGTTACAGCTTTTAAGAAGTGCACGTGAAGCACTACCATGCCCTCACGATATATGAAATACTCGTAATCAGCTTCTCCCACTCCGTGGATTCTTAAAATTTCTTATACTATTTTTCCTTCGCAGTCTCACACAGAAGTTATGATCTTAGATTAATATGAAAAGTTAGCCTGGGCCTAGTTAGTCTATGGAAATCTGGAAATTAGGCTTATGCAGTTAAAAAGCCATATTTTACTTTTTATTATTTTTTTCACTTGATATGCACTTCTTTTTACATAAATTCTTCTCAAATTTATGAAAAATAAGTGCATTTTAAGGTTCCCATTTGTCCCTCTCATGTCCTCTTCACTCCAGGAAATGCTCTTCCTTTATCTACTTCCTATCCAGAATGGGATTTCTTTTTGTTGAGGGATAGAGGAATGTATCACTGCTAAAAGTATGGATCTTATTTCTGTGTTAGCAACAGGTTCCTTTCATTTTTATCTCATGAGAGTGATAAGCAAACAATACTCTAAAGATCCAACTACAGTACAATATGAATGTATACTTTTTAATTTTTTTAAGGAGCATATTATTCTTCCTGTTCTTTTGATTTTATGGGATTTTTTTGCAGTTTTGAAAAAAAACCAAAACCTGAGCAGGCAGTCAAATAACAAAATTTAAAGCCCCATCTTTTTCTCCCAATCTATGCTATTTATATAAAGCCATTCCTGAAGAGAGAAGCAATTTAGATTTAGAAATCATGTTACTGTAGCAGCAGCCCAGAAAGGACAAGGCCTCATGTTTGCTCCCATTAACATTTCTATACCACTTATCAAGGACTACAGGGTCCTTGAAAAGAAAAATTGTTTATGCTACTGACATGTGAAGCTTAATAAAACAGTAGGAATTTGAATGCTTTCTACGAGAAAACTGGGGTGAAATTTAGATGGATTATTTTCTGTAGTAGTTTAATATTGAAACAGTAATAAATAAATTTTGTTACATAATTATAAAGAAATTATTTAATCTTGCTTGAAAATGTATTGTTCAGGATTTCCTTGACAGGGTTTTTACTTTTTTGAATGGCAGAAGTAAGATTTTATGACAACTGTGTCTATAACGCTAAGGAAAAGCCTTTTGTATTGCCTCAGACCTTGACAGAGTTATGTAATAAATAATTAAAAGCATTGTAAATCTTACTGCAATGGCTTTCCAAGCTGTTACTAGCTATAGTAGCAAAAAAAAAAAAAAAAAAAAAACCCACTAGATATTTTTCATCTCATTTCAACTGCTGGAAAAACGATTAAATTGCTTTCCCATAAATTAGGCTCATGAAATTGTATAAGTAGTGGGATATTCTGAGACTTTCGGTAAAAGTAGAACAGACTTGTGATAAATATATTTCAGTTTCTCATACAAGTTTGACTCTGAGGAAAAATATAATTCCAGCAATTTATCCCCAGTCATCCTTGTATTTCTGATGGAGTTCATAGAAATTGAAGATTAGGATCAATTTCAATAGATGTCCTAAGTTGTGTTGATCATCTCTGAGGCACAATATCATTTAATTCTTGACTGTTTATGGGTTCCACAGTTCCCTGAATTGTGTATCCCATTGTTTCACTACTCATATGGTTAAAAAATTATTCTTACATTCTCTCTGAAAAGCCAAAATACATATTCAGGTTTTTTTACTACTTAGATAGTCCCATTTCATATAAACGCAGTTACTTTCATATGAGGCATGTGTAGTTTTAATTTTTTCTCTCCATGACAAATCAGCAAAGAAGATTCCTTCACACATTTACTGAGTTAAGGTTGTCATGTTTTTTACTGGAAATTGATATAAACATGCAAAATGACAAAAGGCATTTGTTCAAAGCAAGCAGTTCCTTTCCTAATATGAAAGGAGAAAGTGATTTGGTAGAACAACTTCCTTTTTCTATATTTTTCCGAAGGACTAGCCTGTACTAGTCCCTGATTTGACTCAAACTAATTTTTGATTGAAAAACCATAGAATTGTTTATATTGGAAAAGACAAGTGAGATCAACAAGTCTAACCGTTAATCTAACACTGCCAAGTCCACCACTAAACTGTGTCCCTAAGCAACACATCTACACGTCTTTTAAATCCCTCCAGGACTGGAGACTGCACCACTTCCCTGAGCAGCCTATTCCAGTGCTTTACGACCCCTTCCGTGAAAATTTTTTACCTAATATCCAATCTGAACTGCCCCTGGGCAGCCTGAGGCCGTTTACTCTCACTCCCCTGGACTTGAGGCTATTTTTCTGGGAGAAGAGACCAACCTGCACCTTGCTGCAACCACCTTTCAGGTAGATGTAGAGAGCAGTAAGGTCTCCCCTCAGCCTCCTGTTCTCCAGGCTAAAGAACCTCAGTTCTGTCAGCTGCTCCTCATAGGACTTGTTCTGGAGTCCCTTCACCAGCTTTGTTGCTTTTCTTTCGACACACTCCAGCACCTCAGTGTTTTTTATCCAAGGGGCCCAAAACTGAATGCAGGATTCAAGGTGTGACATCACCAGTGCCAAGTACATGGGGACGATCACTGCCCTACTCCTGCTGACCACACTATTTCTGATACAGACCAGGATGCCCTTGGCCTTCTTGGCCACTTGGCTCATGTTCAGCCACTGCTGGCTCATGTTCAACCAGCTGTTGACCAACAGCCCCAGGTCCTTTTCCACCAGGCACCTTTCCAGCCACTCTTCCCCAAGCCTGTAGCACTGCCTGGGGTAGTTGTGACGCAAGGGCAAGACCCAGCACTTAGATTTGTTGAACCTCATACAGCTGGCCTTGGTTCAGTGATCTAGCCTGTCCCATGTCCCTCTGTAGAGCCTTCCTACCCTCCAGGAGATCAACACTCCTGCCCAGCTTGGTGTTGTCTGCAAACTTACTAAGGGTGCACTTATTATTGTTTTATTAAAGCTGGTTTAGTTTTCTTTTCCAGTTCGTAAGTCTCTCTGCCTCATTCCCTTTCTTTCCCTTTTGGGTAGGGAGAGGGGTTAGAGAATATCTGTCAGAATTCAGTGTCTGGCCCAGCCCTAACCTGTGACATGCCTTCATCCAGATCTATTAAAGATCCATTAAAGAGAACAGGTGTCAATACTGAGCCCTGGAGAACACCACTTGTGATTGGCTGCCAACAAATTTTCAGCTACGTGTCTTGTAAAGGTTTCAAAATATGAAATTTATGAACAGAATGACAGCTCCACAAAGTGTAGATACTAGAGGAGAGGCTGTGACATTTACAGTAAAAACAAAATTAAAAAATCCTATTTTGTGCATTTACCTAATCATCTCTCTCTTCAAGATAGCTTAACCAGTATTTCAGCAAATGTGTTGCACTTCTCCATTCTGTCTGTGAGGATAACGAAAAATAAGGAAAAGATTATTTTGTTTGTATTCAAATGGAAATTCCCTTCCCAAAAAAGCAGAATGTGATGGCAGTTTGAATTGATAATCTGTTATATTTATTAACCAAAATATATTAATGTAAAGTCCATCTCCACAGTGCAAGATGGCAAACTTGTATACAGCTGTGTATCAGGGGCATTCAGAAATAATGTAAAAGATATTACAGATTGCTTTAAAGAGAGATTTTGCCCTCTGACTTGGCCAGTTGCATTTTGACTCTCAAGTCAGGGAACATAAAACCTTATTGTGTAGAAGTTTATGTGGCAAGAAGGTGGAAGATGATGTCTGATTCACTGTTTTTTTATTCAGCTAATGATCTTTATTCCCATTTTTACTTCTTAGACTTTTTTTAAGCTGATGTGTTCCTGCATTCATTTTGAATTTGCGTTCCTCTGTCTACCCTTGCTAAGAAATACAATCACTCTCCCCTCATGGGACTTGGATTCTGTGTTGTAATATTGCTCTAGGATAAGAATAAATATCTGTTGTCCCCATGAGAACTTTTGTGAGAGAGGATGGGCTCTGAGTTTACATGTGATGTGCACAGACAATGTTGTACTAGTAGTAGTAGACAAAATTCCTAACATATTTTTTTTAAAAATGGCAGAATTATCCAAAATAATGATAGGCTGTAAGTAAAAAGACTTGCTTACTTGTAAGTTTATGTACTAAAATACACTCTTTTTATTTAGTAAAGCATTTAGCACACAGAGAATTCTTATTCGCTGTTACAAGTAGTATTGGATTAAGAGATTCTCAAATGCTTGGACTAAAGGGCGTGCCTAAATGTTTTTGCAAATTACAGTTTTGACTTGGTGTGACTGTGAAGTCTTGCCTGAGTAAACTAATAGGAGTGAGTATAAACAGTAAATAATTCAGATTTGTACACAGTTCTTCCCCACAGACACTGAGTGGCTTATGTTCTTTATCCACTTAGTTTCCTGTGTTGAGATGTCAAGCAATTGCTTTACTTCCTTTAATTTATATGGCAAAGCCAATCTATTGAATTATAAATAATGTTCATATGAATTATAAAAAACCCCAAACAATACCCAAAAGACCCTGCAAGCAGAACCTGTTGTAATAGGTTTTGCTGTTTATAGTTTTAAGCAAGATCCCCTTTCCCTTGAATGCAGAAGTAGTGCAGAACTCCTGTTGCATATTCAAACTGATATACAGCAGATATATTTTGCCAACAATACTCTTGTTCTCTTTGTAATTATCATACCTGGCAACTGTACCAACATGACTGATCCAGAGCTGTTATTCTACTATTACACATTTGTACTGAGCATACAGAATGTTTACTTGTTTTTTTGTCTCACCCTAATCATCATCCCTTTGTTCCATCTGCTGAACAAGAGGGCTTATTCTCCTATTGTATTTGTGTTTAATATAAGCAGAAGATTCTTTACCTGAGGTGTTCTTCAGCTTAAAACCTTTAGGGCTACGTATATAGAGTGCATTGTTTTCTCAGAGATAGTAACATCCTTGAGGGAGGTCATAAGAACATCTGATATTTGGCCAAGCCAGTACTTCATCTGAGTGACTATAATATCTTACTTTACCAACTTTTTTATTTGAATATTTGTGGAGAAGCACTTTGAAGTGCTATATTAAAATCCTTACAATAACATAATGCTAAGCAGTACAGGGATGTCAACTCCAAAACCAGTTTTAAGCAGAAAAAAAATCTAGCATATTTTCAAAATGTTGCTTACACTGATTACTGAGTTAAAAATCAGCGTGCTGACTCTGTAATCACCAAGGTTAGGCAGCATTGTATGAATTAAACAGTGCTGTTAGGATTCCTGTGCATTGGACCATTCTGGTGGGATTTTTGGGCCCACGTTCAATATATACGCTGTTGTTGTGCATTTGGCTTCTTATACTCCTTTACTCCCCTATTGAAAAATCAAAACCCAAGTAACTGAACTAAAACTTCTGATTGTCCTTAGTTTCTGGGTTTATTTATGCTGCAATTGTAAGCCAGCCTCAGAGAGGGTTAATATCAAGTCTTACTGCTGGGTTGATTTTATCTGTTACGTTTGGGTTAGCCCCCTTTTAAACCTAAAAAGGCCAGAAGTTCACAGTCAGGCTTTTTTACTTTCTCTGTTCCATACAACATATTATAGTCCTGATGCACTTTCTGAATTCCTACTCTGCCTTCAGGCAGAGCAAACAGTATAAGAGGCTTTATATCTGTCTGTCGATGGGTTTAAAGTAGCTTCTGTAGCCAGTAATGGGGCATTAAACTCTTTCATGCTCTTTTTCACCAGAATTTTACTCTTCTTGCATTGTGACATTTCCCTTTGTCACCCCAGCATTTTAGGTAAATTTTTTGATACAGTGACATAAATCAGTTACAGAAGAGAGTTTTAATGTGCTTATGGTATTTTGTGATGCTGATGAGATTAATACACAGCAATTTTCTCTACAGAGGGAACCCTTCAGGCCTTATCTAAAAGTGGTACTTCTTTCTTTTTCAATACTTTTTTTCTGAGCTCTGTATTTCTCTCCTCCCAGGGTCACTCATAAGAAGTGCTCTCTATTAACCTGAGCTCTTTCAGAGAAATCAGCCAACTGCTTTCAGCTGGATGTGGTAGATCAACACCTGTCCGTAGCTAACCAGGAGGAGCTACAGGGTGAGAGACCAAGGCTAGAAAGCTGGTAGAAATATTCACAGGAATCATAAAAGCCCACAACCTTCTGTTAATACTTTATGTGTGTATTTTAATGTAATGTTAGGAAAGAGTTATGCTTCACACTTCTACTGCACCTCATGCCTAACCTACTGTATAATTGCAGAAGCAATTTACACACTGCAGTTTGTCAAGTACTTCTGCAGCACAGTATGAGAAAGTTCAGTCCATTTCTGAGTTGGTCTATAATATTGTGGTTGTTACCTTTTCTTATTCACAGTGCTAGTGCTCCATATTCAGTGAGGAAGAGTGGTAGACTACTTTAAAAGTACTTGGCTTCAGTTTCACTAGCAGGGGACAATATGAAGAAACCGTAGTACTGTGAAAAACATTAATCTCCCGAATAGCCAGATGGAGTCCTTTAAGAGTATCAAAGCAAAGAATCCACCTTTCTTCATACAGGGTGAATAGCTGGAATATACAGAAAATTATATTGTAAAAACATAGATTAGCAACAGTATGTCTTATCATGTCAGTGACTTATGCTGAAGTTTCCATTATATTAGTAACTACCTGGATAAATCTGCTATTAAATGCAAATTGCGTAGTTACTTAGGTCTATTTAGAATATGTGCTGAAAGATAGTGGCCAAAATTTCTATGTCTTGGGGTTGAATGAAATTATCTTACTACTACTTTATTATGAAACAGTCTTTATATAATTGTACTACTTTATTTTGAGTAGTATTCTGACTCATCAGCTGCTCCTTTAATATTGTAGTTTCCCCTCATACTTAGGATGGAAGACTCACATAGAAACTTAGTCTCAGATTTTTGTTATCTTACTGTGTTCTATGCATTTGAGGATGTTTGAAAATAAAAATAGCGTAAACAAGGAGTGTTTCATAATACAGATTAGCTTTTTTCCCCTGGTAAATAACAATTATTTTTTTTAAGAATTTAAATGAAATTGTAATTATATGGACAATGTTTGGAATAAAAACCTATTAGTTTATCTGAAAAAAATCTAAAATTTAGTAACTACAGCATCTTGAAATAAATATTGTATGTTTTTAATGTTTTGTGCATGTGCAATATGAAATAGAGCTTTTTACAGAAGCTTGTGGGCTTTAAGGATACCACTGGATGTTTCTCTCGGCTCACAGTTGCTTTCCTCCTCATTCCCTCCTGCAGCTGCTCCTGATTAGCTGAGGATCAGGTGGCCTTGGTCACTTATCAAATCCAGCTGGGAAGTTGATTAATTTCTTTAAAAGAGCTCAGGTAGAAGGAGTTGTTTTCTTATTACTGGGCTAGAAGGGAGAGGAACAGAGGCCTTATAAGCTGATCATTTAGATGCAGAGGAAAGTGTATCTTCTTGAGAACCTGAGTGGGTACGAAGGGCTTAGAAACTCTGAGGAGTTCATTCTCTGTAAGAATGAGAAGAACAAAAATAGTCGTGAAGAAGTGAAAGCTTTTATGTTTTGATTTTCTTTGAAGTGTTTTTGTTTGTTCTCTGTACTCTGACTGGAAGAGATAGAGGTATCATTGCCTGAGGTAGGTACTAAGCAAGCCAAATGACTGATGATGGGAACTAACTTTGGGAATAAAAAGCGGGAATAGAAAGCGTCTGCTTTGCCAGGGAACAAGCAGATGATTTATTTAGGGAACCAGAATGACCAGTTTCTGAAAACAAATTAGCAGTGCTGAGACATTAGAGGCACTGAGTACATCTGGCTGGTCCCTTGGAGTGCAAAAGTATTCAAAGAGCTCAGAGCAAAACATTTGGTTTCCTTGCCATTTGTTCTGGAAAGTTCGACACCCTAAACTTCAGTGCTGAAGTTGGTTTGGGAAAAGGTGAATGGGGAGGTAGAGGTGGTATGATTGCTAAAACGTAAAGTAAATGAGTAATCAGGTTTCTCGTAGGAGTCAAAGGGAGCATTGCTGGAACTGATCCATTTGTTCGTAGATTGGCTATGAAAGCTTGATTCTGATGCAAAAAGGCCTCTGCTTAATTTGAAAATCAAATTTTTATGCATACAGTGGCTTTGGGCTGATTGTGTCTCTGGAAAGAGGGAAAACTAGTTGAATTGAGTGAATTCAGGGACGCGTCCAAGTCCTGTTATTTACACTTACTTTATATTTTTGTAATGGAAGTAACAGGACTGTTGCTAATCGTATTACAAGAAATGACTTAGAGTTATTCTAGATACAGTGTACTAATTGAAGTTAAGTGTAACTTATTTTTGTCTTCGTACTCCATTTTTTGCTGTCAGTTTGAGGCAAATAATTGTTTTGTTTTGAAAGGCGAACATGGAAAACCATACCCTCTTACAGAGGAGGACCACGATGATTCTGCTTATAGAGAAAATGGCTTCAACATATTTGTGAGCAACAATATAGCACTGGAACGATCCCTGCCAGACATCCGACATCCTAAGTATGTAAATGGCCCCCTGGACTATTTCACTTTCAAATTTGATCTTTGTATATCTCTAACCTGTTTTCCTGGAAGGTCAAATATGAACCTTTAGGCAACAAAAAGTGACCGATTTGTTAAATAGAAAATGGAAAATTTGTCACCCTTGTTAAATCATTTGCTCTATCTGTCTTTTAAACTGACCTCTCATTAGTAACACATTAAGACTATAGAAGGCCTCTCTACAGAATGTTTTTTGTGGCATTTCTGGACAGTGATTTATTAGACAATGATAAATAACATTTTACATGTTTTTTCAGATTCTTATTTTTCAGATTCTTATAATAGCTGCAGCTCTTTGGTCTGGGGGCAGGGTGATAAGTTGCATAAAACTAGTGGCTAAGTGTTTGGACCGGTGTCTCCAAAGTGTTTCTTTTGGTTTATTACAAAAAAAGCAAAAGCAGTCTGACACCTACAGCATATCGAGTGCTGCTACTACAGCTGACTTAGGCAGTGTAGAACTGAAAACATAGTGAGCAATGATGAAATGCACATGTGAAAATTGGCGGGGGGGGATGGGGTGTGTGGCTATAATGATGACATTGTTCCTTGGTAGCAGCAATATCCTACAGAGAAACAGGATAAAGATTATTCTGGAAAATAACTACTGAGCTAAAATTGATCATGCAGTTCTCAGGAAACGTAGCTTTCTTTTCATGTTCTGTAATTTTCCTTCTCTATGAAGAGTAAGGCCTTCTGTCTGTAATGGGAAAGGATGTGTATAAAGCCTTTCTAGACTTTAGTCCTCTAGATCCATTCTGAGCTCTAAACAGAGGAATGATTTGATATGTGTGTGTGGTGAAACTAGTTTATGGAGGAAAGGTACAGGAGTGTGCCAAAACATAGTCTTTATGACTAGGTTTGTATTTGCTTTCTGATACAATTCCCTTATAATAAGATGTTCCAGTTTCAGATACCTACTTACTACTTAACCTAAACAGTTTTGCTGTACGAGTTATTCTGAAATTCTTTAGGCAACTGAACAACAGTTGAGAGCTTGATAGAAGTTCTCGGGATGGGGGGGAAGAGAAATATGACAACTAACGCTTTTTGTTCTCTCAGATGTGGAACTGTCCTTTTCAAAGAATAAGCAGTATATGAATATTTGCATTGTAAGATATTAAAACAGTAATTCGCAATAGAGGAATTAACAGAAAGAATACTTTGTCAGGTTGCTTGTTTTGAGAAACCACTTTATCTGTTAATTTGTATATCTTAGTATTGCTTGCATAGAATTAAGTCAAAAGAAATCACTTTTTTTTTAACAGGCTGCATGTTTTATATATTTTGTTTGCCTTCTAATTTGCAAAGTTACCTGAAATTGCTTATAGAGTGCTTCCAAGAAGTTTGGGTTCTAATCTACAGCTGTACAGTGCCAAAGCTGTATTAAATTACAATGTTGGCGTAAAAAATATGCTCATCAAGCATCCTTCTCTGTTATTAAAACTGCAGAGGACAATAACTAAATGCAAAAGGAAGCTGAGATATTTATCTTTCTTGTCTTTGTAAGCTGGTATTCTGGCAACTTTCCTCACCCGCTGGTGTCCTCACAGTCAATGACATTTCCATGCATGTCCCCAGAAGCAATGAGAGTGATATGTTGTCTGAAGTGACATATTAGGAACAAATCAGTGCCACACTAGCCTTCCTCTGCCCCCCTCCCCCTTGCACAAATCTTTTAGTGACTTTCACCTAAGCATCTTGCTTGGGAAGATTGAATCCTTAGGTGTCTGCATCATGTTCCAGTTCCGTTGGGTGCCTATGGTGTTCAGTGGCGTCTCATATGGTGGGTGTTCTGGTAGTGTCCCAACAGAACTGACTTGTGTCACGTATGTCTAACCTTAACTGTGTTAAATGCTTTTACACAACTAGTCTGTTAGTTAATTGACTATATTACCTATCAAGTAAATGTAAAGATAAGAAAATGTGCTTGCACAAAATTTACATAGGTTTGCATATACCAGTATAGTGGTTAAGGTGGCAAACCTGGACTCTATACTTCTGCTCGTTACTCCTTGAAGCAAGTCTGTCTTGAACTTCCAAGAAAGGTAAAAGGTTGACAATGCTTTCTGACCTACTGTTGGAAAAAAACCCATGTCTTGGCTGCTGTGTGTTAAATATGATGCAGACCAGTCTCAGACTGAACTTCATTTTTTGAAATATGTCCACTATTCACAAGCATGTGTAGAATGGTTCATGGAATGGTTTGGGATGGAAGGCCTCCTTAAAGGTCATCTGGTCCAACCCCCTTGCAGTGAGCAGGAACATCTTTAACTAGATCAGGTTGCTCAGAGCCCTGTCCAACCTACCTCATCAGATTGCATTGGAAAACTGCCAGAAAAGGGTGTTGCTAGCAAAATAAAATTAAAGTAGCTCATGTCAATTATAGCATGCGAGATATAATATGATCAGCTTCTAAGTATTATAAAGGGCTTTTGTTTTATGGAACTTTCAGCTGCCCTCCAGCTTTTAACTGCCTTCCTTTGCATGTTTGGGGGGTACTATTATTATACACCTTGAGGTTTTGATCTTTTGTTTCTACTTATAACGCACCATTTGCGCAGGGGCTTGTCTGTAATGAAGACTGATTTCCTGAAAATGTTGTCTAGGATTTGTTCTACAAGAGTTTTGTTGCCAGGAGTAGAGAAAGTTCACAAAACAACCCTTCAAATATAACAAAAACTGAGTTATGAATCCTGTAATTTGGATCAAAAGTTACTTAAACTGAAAGAGCGATCACAGTAGTTTCTATATTTCTCTCTTCATCAAACATATTTTATTTCAAAGTCGTAGACCAAAGAAATTTCAAATCCCACTTAAAAGTGTTTGGTTTTCTGGGAAGTATGCAAAGATAGCAGATAACCAAAACTTGCTCATTTTAATCCAAATTAACTTTCTCCTTCTTGGTCTCTTTGGAAATTGGGCTCAGGATTTGCAAAATATGTCTTCTGGAAGGGGGATAAGTGGAATTGAACAATTGCTTCAGTGTTTGAGAAATTCAGATTTTCATTTTTTTTTTAATAATATTATTTCTTTTTTTTTCCCTTGAAGTGTGATATATTTAAAGCACTTCAGCAAGATGTATTCAGATTGATCCTTCTTTCCTTTTTAGAATGGTAAAATGTGTGTGCTGTAAATGTCCCCAGAGAAATGAAACAATTAACTTCTATTTTCAGGCTGAATTAACAGCTTCCCAATGTCCTTAATGCATTTCTGTTGCTTCCCTCTAATCTCCCATGGTTATTTCTCTCTTTCATAGCTACACTTGAAGAATGGATTTATCCATTTCTTAGTCGTTTGGGTGTCTTATTTCTGTCCCACTGTCATGCAAAAGTCTTCTTGAAATGGGTGCTCTTACCAGGTTACATTCTCTGCCCGCAATCACCCCTTGGCTTTAAGTCAAAGAAACCAACTAACAAATTCAACCTTTTTTTTTGATTCAAAGTAAAAATCTGAGACAGAATTATTACCTTGGTTCTTTGGATTTTGGAACTGATTTAGTTTTAAAGTAAGAGTTCTAGCAGTCCAAAGAGGAAGGAGTTTTGGGTAGTGTTGAGAGTTGGCAATGGAATTACTATTGAAGAGTTAGAAGTTCTGCATCAATATGAAAAATATTTTAAACCCCACAAGAATAATGGTTTTCTATTCGCCCCATGCAACTTTCTGTAGCTTGGAATACAACCAACCTATTAAAGCTAGGAAAAATGCTGGCAGGACTGGTTTTTTATTGTAGAGACACAAATGCTACTCATTCTAATTATTTAATATAGCAGTTGCCATTATCTTCTTACCTTATTAAACATTCTGCCAGTCATACCAGTTTTGTTCAAACAAACAAACCAATCTGATTCACATTTTGAGTAGCATTCAAAATGTTATTTTAATGAGGCTTTGGGGAAATGATTGTGGTCATCTAGTCTGAACAGTGAATATTAATTTTGTGGTATATTATGTATGAAACAAGCACTTTTAAACTAGAGCATCAAATTTTTACCTTCATTTTTGAATCCAGTAATTCAAGCTAACTCCTGATACCTATAGACCTGTGAGCATTATCATTTCAAATATGTGAGTGTGATATTTTTGTATAGCTCGATTTCAACAAGTCTCTTTTTACTGCAATTTGTAGATTAATTGATGATAGCTTGTGTACTCAGATCAGATGCATAAATCCTTGTTTGAGTGAAAAGCATATCACAAGAAATCCCATCCTTTTTATCTATTTCCCTGGACAAAGATTTTGTACTTAAATTCTTAATGTTCATATTATACATGAAGGACGCCCAACCTGATTTTCTTGATATCTGAATTTTAGCCGGGGCTGGACTTAGGTGTCACTGTGTGATGGAGTGGCCCTTCACTGTCACTCTCAGCAGTATTTCTTTTCAGAAGTCTGAGCTATGAGTTTCTCTTACACATTAAATTTTTCACAGGCCTCAGAAGAAATGCATTTTCATATTCAAAGAAATATGTATGTTTAGCTGAAGACTGTGAGATCTTCTGTGTCATGAACACTAATGAGTTTTTCTTTCTTTTTAATATAAAAATAAAGCATACCTGAAACTCTCCAACTCTCTCTCTCTCTCTCTCCTTGTCAGTAGCAGAAACTGAGAGAATACCTGAATGGTTCTCTCAAGATGTTTGAACAGAGTGTTGTTGCTGTCCCTTGTATTTTTAAAAAAGGCTGAAGTGAATATGGCATGTAACTTCGTAGGAGGGTTTGTTGGGTTTTGTTTGGCTGTATGTTTTTGTGTCTGTGGACTAGTTACAGAGTTACTGTTAATCCTTAATTATGTGTTGGTAAACTTTGCAGAAAGACTAGAATTACTAAACTAACATGGAAAAGGAATACATTTTATAAAGGTTGTGCAGTTATGCAGTAGGTTTTTATCCAAATCTTCAAAAAAAATTGTTATTGCACTGAATGTATTTACTTTCTTTTAATACAGTCTATTTGTCACAGTTTATGTATGTTGTCATTAAAAATAAAACTTAAAAATCACTCTCTAATCCAGTACTCCTAGTTTCCAGTGAATTCCCACAGCATTCTGTGATCTTAAAGACAGGCTTAGGTTCTCCTGCTTCGAGACACTAAAAGAAAATTATTTAATCAAATTCAAGTGTGCTGAACTTTGCAGTATTCAATATGGCACACTGACATAATTCCTTGTTTGGATCACTTTTCTGTTGAATCTTTGATTATATGGTGGAAGAAACTAAGAGAGTAGAAGACTCCTTTCTAGTTCGCATTCACTTTGGGAAATCAGATATATTTTCGTTGACACATACATGCTACATTAGTTCGTACCACTGTTTACTAGCATTACTCTAATCTCATCTGGCCACAGAGCAACTGCTTAAACTCAAATTGTGCTTTGAGTGGGGTAGTGAGAAAGCTGGACGTTATTGCTGTGGCTGTTTTTCCAAGTGTTTTGTGTAGTTAGTGAATAATGTAGTGAAGGTGGAAAGTCATGTGGTCCAGAACATCACAGGTGACGTCCCCATTTCCAAGCCTCGCCTGTTCTCTGCAATTGCTTCAGGGCGTTGCATTCCAAGTA
Organism: Apaloderma vittatum; assembly: GCF_000703405.1. Classification (NCBI taxonomy): domain Eukaryota; kingdom Metazoa; phylum Chordata; class Aves; order Trogoniformes; family Trogonidae; genus Apaloderma; species Apaloderma vittatum. The sequence continues at coordinate 55,053 of NW_009713136.1, read as the reverse complement.
CAGCTCCTCAAAACAAGTTCGGGAATATTTTATACCCAATAAAACTTATGGCCTTCTGTCTCTGTCATGCCTGCTGTCAGTTCGTCTGCACAATCTGCATTGATAGTAACAAATAACATGGAATAATTCCCAAGTGCTTTCTGGGTGATTTGTGTGTCTTTTTATGGCAGCAACAGCTAAACTGAGACTGAAGACCGATGATTCCCTTTCTGTCCTTTTGGTGAGAAAGAGGCTGCAATGTTTAATAGGACAGTGAGGACAGTCCAAGCCTGATGGGTCTCTTTCTGTTTACTGAAAAGAATTGGAGGAGAGAGATAAGCTGTTTATGCAAGTGGAGGAAAGTAGTTCTTGTGTGTTTAGATGCTTGGCATGTTACTTAGAATCCAGCAAAGCCTCCCACGCTGCTGAGAAAATAGCAAGTTGCAGTAAACATAACTGTGAAATCTAAGCTTAATAGGGACAGGAATACTGAAGGATATTTACCCTCCAGCCAGCTCTGTACATCTGGGACAGCAAAATCTATTAGCATTTGGCAATAGTTAAAGCTAGAACTTCTAACTCTCAAATAATATAATAATAAAATTGGAAAGTATACATAAATAAGATCTGTGAAAAATTTGGAGTGGAGATCTCCTCCTCTGCAGTTCACAGATGAAACTCATGATGTTATATGCTATTAATTTAATAGTTTTGTGAAAAGCCTCAGTGTGTCTTTTTCTTATATCCATCCTTGCTTCCTTTCCAAATTGCTTCTTTTCTTTTCTATTATTTTTTTTAAAATACAATTAGGCATGTATCTAATGTGAATTTGCATAAGACTGAATACTGCTTAAGCAAATGAAATTTCCATTCTAATATTAACAAAACACAGCAAGTGCTGTGGTACATTCTCGCTGGTACACTTCATGTAATAAAGGCAGCAAACATGCAGCAAGGCTAGAATTAAACAACAGCAGCTTTCTATTTTGCCTGATTTGACTATGAACAGCCTTATTGAGCTCTAATTTTCTGAAGGCTGCCATGGGCAGAAGATGTGGTAGCAAGCATGAGAACTTACTGCTGGCATTTGTGGTCTGTGAAGCCTGGCAGCAGCAGTCTCACAGCATTTGCTCCCCGGTTTACTAGCTCTGATTTTGACATCTTAGACATTACTCAGACCTAATAATATCTCACCCATTATTTTATCTGGTATATTGTGTGTGGGAGATGATGCTGAGAGAGAGGTGTGAGCCTGGTCACGTATTGCTGTGAAAGGGAGTGGAGGAGCTGTAGTTAGACCATAGAAAGATTATCTTAAAATATGAAGCAAACTAGGCATAGTAAGTCCATGGGTCCTGATGGGATGGACCCATGAATGTCAAAGGAACTGAAACCCTACTGAGACCACTCTCAGCTGTCTTTGAATGGTCACAGCAACTGGGAGAGCTACCCTGAGGGCTGAAACAAAATTGAGTCGATGATAATGCCAAGGTGCTCCTAGAAGCCTGTGGAATAGGTTTGGAATGTAAGGGCAAGTGGTAAAAGGATAATTAGGATTTTTGAAACAGATGTGAAAGGATAGATGAATGTCAGAGGTTGGTTTGTTCCAGCAGTAATGTGCTTAAAATGTACTTTGAGGTGACAAAAACTTGAGATTCTAATCCTCTTTCTTCAGAGAGGAAAACAAACCTGGAATCAAAACAGGAGCTTCTTATTAGTCATGTTATGGTCTTGCCTAACTTTTGAGAGACAATCACATAAGTGTGCTTCGTGTGAGTGAATGAATTTTGAGCACACTGATATTTCTGTAATCTTCTCTCTCAAAAAAAGTGGTTTGGGGTTGTGTACGTGAATATATTTGTAGTGATTTGAACCTGGCTGGAGGATGGCTGCCCACCACAGCTGCTGTATAACTCCTCAGCTAGACAGGAGGAAGAAAATATAACAAAGGGCTCATGGGTTGAGGTAAGGACGGGGAGAGCGCACACAGTTACCATCCTGGGTGAAAAAAGACTCAGATTTGAGAAAATTAAAATTTTTAACAGTCAAATTACAGAAAGTCAATGAGAAATAAACGCAAATCTTAAAAATAAGACATTTGTCCCACTCATCTCTTTCTGGGCTTAACTTTACTCTCATTTTAATCACCTCCTCCCTTTGAGCAGCACAGGGCGATGGGGAATGGTAGTTGCAGTCAGGTCATTAGATGTTGCCTCTGCTGTTCCCTCTTCCTCAGGGGGAGGACTCCTTACTCTTCTCCTGTTCTATCATGGGGTCCCTCTCATGGGAGACCATTCTTCACAAATTTTCTCCAGCATAAGTCCTTCTCAGGAAAAGCAGTTCTTGACAAACTTCCCCAGTGTGAGTCCTCTCCATGGGGTGCAGTCCTTCAGGAGCAGAGTGCTCCAGTGCAAGTCCCCTGTGGGGTCACAAGTCCTGTCAACAAATCTACTCCAATGTGAGGTCCTTTACAGGTGGACAGCTACACCCCTGTTACCTCCATGGACTGCAGCAGGACAGCCTGCCTCACCACCATCTTCACCATGGTTCAGGGGAATCTCTGCTCCAGCACATTCTTCCACCTCTTCTTCACTGACCTTGGTGTCTTCACATATTCTCATTTCTCTCCTTCTCTGTGCAAGCTGTTGTGGTGCAGTTCTGTTTTTCCTGCTTCTTAAATATGTTATCACAGAGGCATTACCATCTTTGGAGCCAGATGGCATTGGCTCTGCCATACTTAGGGGAAGCTTCAAGTAGCTTCCCACAAAAGCCATCCCTACCTGCAGCCCTACCCAGCTACCAAAACCTGGTGACACAAATGCGATACACTATTACATAAAATGGACTGCTCGCTGCTATTTTGAAATTCATAAGTAATAAAGTGCAAGGTTTAAGCTGAAATATAATTACAGTACTAAGATGCCTGCTGATGTAAGCTTGCTTGTGAGGGATTTTGAAATAGTATAAAGTTACTCTAAGTATTAATTATTTTCTCCCCAAGCCTAGATTTAATACATATAGGTGAATAGATAGGCTTCTTAAAGCATATTAGAGTGATATTTTTTTAATTTTTTGTAAAATTATTCTATGAGTGATGAATCGTTTTAGGCCTCAATGTATTGTAAACCAAAGCTTTGTAAACATAAATGTGCTTTGTGTCTTAAGGCTTATCTGCCTCTTATGTTTTTCCATTGGTTAGTGAAACCTTTTGGTTTGAAGGACAAAGTGAAGCAAACTCACTGACTTTTAATTCTTTAGAGATGCACATTGCTCCTGGAGAGACTGTCTGTGACAGACCAAAATGGTAGAATTTGACAAAAAGTAACAAGCACTTAATTCGGCTTTATCGACTCTGAAGTCCATACTGAGGGAAACCTACATAAAGAACAAAGGGCTTTGCCTATTTAGTTTCAAAGACACATTGCTCAGTGGTGCAATTAATAGCAATAATGCAAATTATTTCTACTGTACAATTTAATTTTTTTTTCTTTTTTTTAAAATGAAAATTGCAATAATGTTTTTGATAAGGTTTGATGTGGTTTGTTTTTTTTCTAGTAGGGAAATGTGTTGTGACATTTATTGAGGCCCATAGCTAATGATGTCTGCTTGCTTCCCAGCTGTGAGCCACTGTGAAAATAAAGGTTACTTTCCCTTCTGTGAGCTTATACCCAAGCTAATTTTACAGCCTTGTCAAATGGCAGCAGAAATTACTAGTTATCAGTACTTTATCAGGCTTAGTTGACAAGGCTAGATTGGAACAGAAACACGGCGTGACTGAAGCTTGTTGCTGTAAATTGAATACTTTGACATGCTAAGACAATTACTATGTAAATCTTCACTGGAAAATGTTTTGTCCTGGTAGCTTATAGAGGGCTTGTCAGTAGCTGGGAGCCCAGTGGGTGCTGTAGTTTGTTTAATACTTTTACTAAAGGGAAGGAAAGGTCAGATCTGAAAAAAACAGCTCAGCTGAGAGAGCACAAGAGCACATGCTAACAAAGCTGGTGAGGAAAAAAAGGTTGAGAATCTTCCTGGTCTGCTCTAACTTTCTCTGGCTCTTCCTGTAAGAGAAGGAAATTGCAGGTGGGTTACTTTTATGATTCAGTAACTGCTGTAGTAAGCTGCTACCTTGCTTTCTAAATGCAGCAAAGGGATGTCTTGCAAGACATTTAACTTCTCCTATGCCATTATCTCTCAGAAAGGGGAGTTTACAAGGTTGTTGATGTGTCGAGAAAGCACAGAGCCTGTTAACTGGCCAAGGCCTTGCTATTGGCATCCTTTAATGCGCATAAAATGTTGTTGTTATATCCACAGGGTCAAACAAATTGCTGCTTTTACAAATCAGCTTTTGATGTAAAGTGGTTGAAATAGTGCCAGCCCTGCTCTCCTTTCTCATCGTTTTAGAAGCCTGTTTTATTTCATACACTCTTCCACAGAGGTAGTAGAGTTCTGCATGTTTCTGTTAACAGAGAAGCTGTAAAGATGGAGAATTTTGCAGTTCTGCATATTTTCTTAAGCTAGTATGATTTTAGGAATCTTTTTTTTTTTTTTCTTTTTTATACTTGTAAACTCATCAGGGCATTTAAATAGAACTCTTCCTATATCTTGAAGTAAAATGAAGTTTGTTCTTTATTTCTGCCCAGTAGAGCAGACTAGCCTACAAAATGAAACCGTAAGAATCTTAGAACTGTCAGTAGTGAATATGAAAGTGTAATTCAAACTCCTTTTTATTATCTCTTTTTTTTATGAGTGGTCCTCTTCTCAAGTTGCATTTTGTTAGTGCCTGCTGCAAAGAGCTTCCAGGTGTTTTTGTGACAGCTTTGTGGGTTAGGGGTTTTTTTTGGTGTTTTTTTTTTTATTTTGTGTTGGTTTTTTTTTTTCCCAGGCAGGTTAATATTTCAGGAATAAAGGAGCTTCTTGCTATTCTTCTAACCTTCTAAAAGTCTCCCTGAAACTGTGAAACTGACTCAAATTGTTTGATTCATCAACTTGGGTTTGAATCTTGTGTCAACCCAGCACAAGAATTCTGTATCTTGAAAGAAAATTAAATCAATATTAAGTTGCTTAAAGCAAGTTGAAGTGTGTGACAGGGTATCATTCTTATGAATAAACCTTGAACTCCTGGTGCCAAATGCCCAGAGAGGATAATCAACTGTAGGAACCGCATACCAGATACAAAGCTGGTAAAAGGTTCAGCACTGTCAGTTTTGTATATTTAACATTTTTTGCTATACAAATTATTTACAAATAAATCCTACGTATCTTTTTGTAAAGAAAAAAGTTATTGAATGAAAAAGTTTAATGATGTAGTATTATTCTTTGATAAGACATATATTAATTTCTGAAATATCATGGAAGGAAAGACAAGATTGAACAACGATAGCAGTATTTGGAAGCGTAATTCAAGGTTCTTAACTTTTGATTCATGATAATAATGTTCAAGGTGTCATTGTACCTGAATCATCAGCAAATTCATCATTTGGTGCCAGGTTTTTTCCATATATGCCTAAACAAGTGCTTGTGTCTGTAAAATATTTTTCTGGCAAAGTCGAAATTGCTAATGTTATTTCATAATTATGAAGATTTTTGCTAGGGAAATAAGTAATTTCCCTTGCACTTTCTTCTCTTTTAAACCTCCTTTGCTGTGAATGTAATAAATTCAATAAGAAAGTACAGGTGTGAGCTAGTTACCTAGCAAGATGGCAGTTGTTTATCATGGTTATTTTCTTCCTAGATATTTTTATCAAGGTATTTGTATATAATTTTCAGAGTTATTCTAAGATTTAATTAAATAATAAGTGTACAGAAATCTATTAACATCTTTGCTGAGATACTGTCATTCTCTTCACATTAGCTACTGAAACTATTATTCAGCATTGTTCTCAAATGAATGCTGGAGTGCCACACTTAAATACATGATGCTTAAATGCAAGAAAATATTTGTCTTAAGGAAAGCATCTGTAGTACTTCATTAAGGTCAACCTGTAGTATTCTATTAAGGTTAAGCAGAAAATGCTTATGCTGAGTAGGAGCTCTTCTCTAGTTTCAATCATCAGGTTTTTCTCCCCCTTGAAGCAACTTGCTGTACAGAGTAACAGTAACCTAGGTTTTCCTTTTGCTCACATGTTTGTGAGCTAAAACGAATTATGAGAATCTTCCAGAATACTTTGGGCAAGACAGCATCAAACATGGAACAATTAACTCTCCAGTGCTGTAAATGCTTGCTTACCAACCGTTGGCACGCGTTAGTCATGTAAGTGAACACAGGAGACTGCCAAGAGGTAGCAAAAGATTTCTTAACTGTAGCAATATAACTTATAGGGAGCTCAGGTACAACTTACATGTTTCTGAGCAAAGTGTATCAAACATTAAACATTAAAAATTCTGCTGAGTTACTTGGTTATCTGAGGAAACACAAGTATGGAGATCGGGATTAAAGCAAGGAAAAAATGTAATGAAAATGGTGGAAGAATAATCAAATAATGTGCTCTTAGAATCCTTAAATATTTATCCTCTTATCCATATGGCCATGATGTTGAGTATATGTACATAGCCAGGACTGATTATCAAGAAGGCTTTCATGGAAATTATTGTGATCAAAGCTGAAGCGAAAAATCAGTTTAGTGTACTAGTTTCAGGTAGACTGATTTAGTTTTATGCCCTCAATTCCATAGGCAAAATTATGAAATTTCATGGGAGGTTTTTCTTCTGAGGCTTTGCATATGTTTATAATATATATTTAATTCAAACAAGCCATTTTACAATGTGTACAGAAATGAGTTATCCAGGAAAAATGACCTGTCTTCATCTTCATTTCCTGTTCAAATCAATCTTGATACTGCAAGCTTTTAAAAGTTAATCCAGATGAAGATACTACTAGGGCAAAAACTGATCCTTATGGTGGAAACAAACTAAAAGAGCAAGTATTAACTTAGTATTAAAAATTATTTTGAAAAGTGTTATAGTTGCACCCTTTTTTCAGTTCTCCACTGGTTTTTCTTTGGTGTTTTTTTGTTGTTTGTGTTTGTTTTTTAAAATTCCTTGATCAGAATATGATGCGATGCTAAAGCTTTACAGTAATATATTTGCTTTTATCAGTTGTGCTATGATTTTATAATGAAAAGGATAGCATAAAGCAATGTTGACTGACATCAATTAGGTTACAATCTTTTCTATGCTGATTTAAGTCTTGGAGCAAACTCTTACTTGCCTGAAACTGGTTGAACTGCCTAACCGTCTTAAATCAACTAGCCTATTTTGAATATAGATTTTAGGATTTATTTCAAGGCCTTTGTGGATTTCCCAGTATTCTAAGCATTAGTGAAAGTCAGTGTGTTCTTCAAACTCTTTATTCAGCAGTTCAAACTACCTGAATAACACTGTCCACATAGTGCCTACATGCATCTAAAGTGTGCAAGTCGCAGTGTCCTCGGGTGAAGGCTGATAACTGGAGTTCATGTGTGCATGTGCTATCGTTTTCTACATCTATGCAAGTATGACACAATTTTCTGCTGAAATTGTGAGGCTTTGGAAAATTTATTTTGCTCAGCAGTATTTGAACTATTTCTATAGGAAGTGAGTTCAGTTTCGTTTAACATACATACCATAATTCAAAAAGTTTTTATCTAGTGAATATTCATGCTGATTTAAACACTGTTAAAATTGGATGGTAATTGTAATAGTTTATACTTAACAATTTTCCTTTCTAGAGTAAACCTTGCTTTATTTTTTAGTTAAATGAATTTTGGCAAGATTGCAAACTTTAGGAAATTGAAGACTCTTGAATTACAATTTCTCTCTCTTTTTTTTTTTTTTGAATATTAAGAATCTCACTTTAAAAGCATTTGTTCCACAGGGTAGTTAAGCTATTAATGAAATTAATTTTGGAGAGTAGGCGTTGAAATAATGGTCAGTTTTTCACTTGGGAATGCTTAAAGGCTTAAGGTTTCATTTCTATGAATTTGAGACTCTGAGCAACTTTTTTGAGAAAATAGGTAAAGGGCATTTTGGTGATTTGTGTCTCTTAATGGAAGTCAATGCACATGTAGCCAGGTACCTTTGCAATTACTGTAAAAGTAAATATAAATGAGATTTAAAGGTCAAAGTGGAAAAATGAGAATATGTAAGATGTTTTCCTCTTCTGTCTTCTAACCATGCCTCTCTTTAAGGGTTAATAGAGCAATTTATTTTCGTAGGAAGAATGAAGTAGTTTAAAAATAAGTCTGTCAATGTTGTTTCTCTTTCTCATCACTTAGAATATGCATTTACTCTGAAACCATCGAGGAGAATATCCAAATCCAATGATCTTCCTTATCTGTATACAGTTAAGGTTACAATATTGACCACGCAAATACACAAATTTTACCTCTTTCAAATACAGAAACACACCTCTTTGAAAAGGTATATTGCTATACAGGAGGAGTGCCATTTATTTATTTTTTTTAAATAAACAACATTCTGATAGATTTGGGTGTCTTGAGTGAATTTTTTTCCCCTTACCCTTTAGAAGTTGTCTGATCTATGGTGTTCTTTTGCTAGAGTTTGTGTGGTATTTTGGGTGTTGGTGGTTTTTTGGCTTAGGGTTTTATGGAGATGGAGAATTTAGTAGTTTCAAAATTATACTTACTGGGAGTTAAAGATACTAAAGGAAAACATTGCTGCTTTCAAGAATAGCGTAAGAATTACGTGTATGTATAGTAGTTGCATTTCTTCTAATCCAGGAAGCATCACTGTTGGCAAACAGTTGGCAACAGTAGGTGGTGGTTTTGGTAGGTGGTTTTTCTTAATTTGCAAGCTGAATTCGCTGCATATTAATAAAGGACCTCCTTTGTTGTACGTCTTCCTACAAATGAGAAAAAGAATTTTTACTTAATTCTACTGCTGCACTTATTTTTTTCCTCCTACAATGTTAGAATATAAAATCACATGGACTTTTCTGCCTCTAGGTAATGAGCACTGTTCTCTCTAGGACTTCACATTCCTGCAAAGCAACTGTACTTTTTCTAAGGTGCATTTGTGGTCTCACCAGCACACTGCGTATTAAAAAGTTTCCAAAAGTATTATTTTTGCAAATGGCTTGCCATCAACTTCATTGTTGCCACATTTTAGGAAGAAGTGTCTGAATTACCAATTTAAATATTATTTTTTAGGAAAGCATTCAAAAACTTGGTTGTTTATTCACAACTGCCTAACAGTTAATATTTGCAAATACAGCTGCAGTAGTTCAGAGTTTCTATGATTTATTTGGAACATTTCTTCAGTGTGGTAGCTGTACAGTAAGTTGATAAATATTGATTTGTAAGTGACATTTATAAAGTGGAAATACAAACTAAGCTGCAAATATATGTAAATCAACATTATAACCTAGAGCAGTATTTGAGCATAGTTATTCGTTTTGAAAAGCAGCAAAGATATCTCTACTTTTTTAACCTAGAAGTTGCAGGTCTAAACTTTGTTGTTGTTGTTGCTTTTGTTTGTTTATCACCAAGCTGACATGTTTCTGCTTATCAGGGTGAGACTTTCTCTTGGGGAATGAGAAATCTTTCAGTTACTTTGTTCATGGAGCTGAAAATGCCATGCCCTGTTAACAACAGAGGAATGTTTATGGTGGGTTTTTTTCCCCACACTTTTTCAATGAAACATGAAAGATAAGAACCATCAAGTCAATGTCATCAGTTTCAATAACCTAAACATTACTCATGAAATATCCTCAGCTATTAGGAGAAACTGCATTGCAAGGGCATTACTTATTTTTAAAGAATGTTTTACCTAAATATGTAAGCAAATTAATTGTGCAGCATCTATGTAATATCAGTGCTTAGCCTTAACTTTTTTCAGTATTAAGATGCTGATGATGCAGTGCTTTCTTTTCAAAAGCGAAAGGTTGTTTACATTTTTTTTGCTTGTTATCAGTATGTGTGTTCAGAATCAAGTGTTGTTTATACTTAAGAGCAGCAGTCACTGGATATATAGAAATGAAGTTGTATTTGTGGACGCTGTTTTTTTGCATATTGTAAGCAAGTCGCCCAGGATAATACCAAATTGCTTTCTAGAGTTTATTTCTTGGCTTAGTAGGCTGTTTTTACAATTTTTTTTTTCTGCTGTGGACAAAAAAAAAACCCCAAAAGCATAATTTCAAATTTTCATTTGCTACTTATGTTTCAGATTTTTTTTCTGATAATTTGTTTTCTGCAAATAATGTCATAGAAGATAGGTTGTCTGTCATTTTGCAGGAAAATGTTTCCAGTGAAGAAGAATCTGATTCCAGCCAGTGAAACTTTTTGTTCATTCCACTAAATTTTGTCATTGTTCAGATCTATTTTAGGTTGTTAGCAACACACACATTTTAAATGAACTACTTATTGTCATGTGAAAGTACTGCTTTTTTGCACTGTTGGATTTTATGCCAGAAACTGTAATGGTTTCACAGCTCAAATGGAGGGCGGTATATGCTGACTCAGACTTTTCAGTATGCTTATGGAATTATTTTCTTTTGTCTCTAGCTGTAAGCACAAGGTGTACTTGGAAAAGCTACCAAATACCAGCATAATTATCCCATTTCATAACGAAGGCTGGACTTCGCTCTTGAGAACAATACACAGTATTATCAACCGCACTCCAGACAGCCTGATAGCAGAAATCATTCTTGTGGATGACTTCAGTGACAGAGGTAAGGCCCAACCATTTTGGTTTTATTTTTTTCTAACCCGAAATTTATAATGCAGTGTAGTCCATATAGAAACTAAAGTGAAGCAAAAATTGAGGAGACGATACCCGCTGGACTACTTGACTTGAAGTAGTTTGATCGTTAGCTGGAATAAACATGTATAAGTGGCTTTTGCTTGACACAAATTTTAGTATTCCTGCAAAGGGAAGAGTCCATGAGCTGTTCATTTGCCCCTATTAATATAGTATTTTGAATATATTTTTTTCTGAAATACTGCAAATTTTAGTGTTTCAACATCTTTTCCTTAGGCTTTGCTTTTACCCAGAAAGCCTATTAGTTTTTGCCATTTTGGGTGCACCTCATTAGATTTTAATCCCAGAATTTTATTGAGCTTGACAGCATCATATACTAGTACAAAACAGCTGTACAGAGATATGAGACTCTTTTGAATAGAATGTGAAAAAACGGTTTAGAGTAGTTAATCAAAGTTTACATCATCTACATAGAGTAAAATTAAGAAAACTGCTATCAGTTTGATTCTTGCCGTTATTACTTCTTGAGTACAACAAAAGAAATGAATAGTCCAAGTTTCTTAAATGAAATCTAACAATTCCCTGGGTAAGATTCAGCCATAACAATGATGCACATCTAGGAAATGTTTTTTCTTTCAGATTTCAGTACATGTTTTAGGACTTGAAGAATGAAGAGCTTTGACTTTTCTTTGGTATTTGGTTCAGGTTTTATGGCTGTTTCTTTCTAAACAGTTGCTAGTGTGTGTGTGAGCCTTGGTCTGGGTAGATTGACAGACAGTGAAGAAGAGAATTGGGCTCTTTGCTAATGTTTTAGGTAAAACCTTTGTCTCTGTTAGGAACCTAAAGGAGCAGATTTCTGACCTGCTATAGTGAGAAGCCCGTGGGTGAATATTAGTAAAGTGCTGTGGTGGAATCATTTTTTTAAGATTTTTAACTTGATGTTTCAGGGCTTAGAAAGGTTATTGCTGCACACATCTATCTTACCCTCTTATATCTGCTGGATTAGTTGCAACATGTCCTTTGATGAACTGCCTCTGTATCTGTAATGGAATTTAAGTGAAATTGTAAAGTGAGTACAGTTCTGGCTGTTCTATGTTTATAAAAGACCATGGATGAAAGGTTTTCAAAACAAGAACTGTAAAGTAGCACAACAATTTTTCTGCAGGCTAACAATTTCCTAGTAGTAAAAAACTTACAGTGAAGTCTCTAAGTTGGTTTTATGAGGTGTCTGACAAATAAAAATGCTTCTTATATTGAGAGAGCAGCTATTGAGGCTATGCTGGCTCGATACGGTGATACTGTAGCATTTGTTTGTAATGAAGATCATACTGATTATTGTTGATGTACTTTTAAATGTTAATGTTTTAGAAAGCATATCTACATATCTACTAAGCTTTAGAAAGCTTATCTACAGTTATTAGAAAAAGAATTAATGCTTGTAAACAGGGGATGTTGTAACTTCTGTTGCTATTTCTTGCCTGCCCTAACCTAGGCTCTGCTGCTGGCTGAAGGTATTTTGGGAGTAAATATGACCTGGGATTTTTAACTCCTACAACACTAGAAAACTCTTCCAAATCTTCTTCATTTCCAGTTATATGAACCTATTTAACTTTTCAGTAGAACAGTTTTCAACTGGAAGGAGCGGCTTATGTGGGATGAAAATGCTTAACCCAAACGTCTGGTTTGGAAGTATAAAAGAAATCTGTTGAGACTTGTATGGAGCTGGGCTGAGAACAGTTGCACTGTTAGGAAGACTTGTCTAGTTTTTGATGTTATTAAAATAAAGCTTAGAAATGTGTTTTTGAATGGTTGCCAGTTTTGAACTTGAGCATATTTGATAGCATATTTGGTACTGTGTGCTTTGAGAAGGGCAAACACACAAGAAAAATGTGTTGGCCTCTCTACTCTGAATTCAGCAATGATGAATTTCGTGCCAGGCACATAATTTTGGTGCATTTGAAGTGGGTTTAATTCTTGTATTTGTGATTCTCTAAACTGTGCTTAACTGACGTTATATGGTGTTTTCTTGCGCCCTTTTTTCCTTTTTCATCATGTGACCACATATAATATAGTGGGTTGTTTTATGTGGAGAAATTGTTGACTGATATCTGTTTGCCCCTACAGTTCATAAAATCTTTTTTATAAAAGTGATTGGATATATAGTTTACTGTTATTACAGTCCACCACCGTTTAGTTGCTTTTTCCTAGGCTGTTAAAAGCACTTAAGCTGTGTGAAAGACCTTAAAGACAGATTAGGCAAAAAATGAAGTGTGTTTGGTTATTGTCAAGACTGATAGACTCATTGCAAGCAAAGTTTACAACAATGTTGAAGCAATGTAGTGATTAGTGATAAATCTGTGTCCCTTTTTATCATTGTATGATTTCTCCATGGAGCTTCATATCTCAAATAGCTGACAAATGGCTATTACTTTCTTTTGTGAAATCAGTTATATATTCTTTAAAGTAATATGGTGTATGCTATACTTGTTCTACAACTTTCTATTGTAAAGAGTTTTCTGCTAGGAACTTAAATATCATTTGTAGTTAGTTGAAAGGGACAAAGGGGTATTTCAATAGCACTGTAATTTGAAAAGTAGTGATTAAATGACAAGTATTTTTCTCTAGAGTGTTCTACTAATCAAACTTTCATTTTTACAAAAGCCTAAGAAGTTTTTATGAAAAGCCAGGCCTTGTTAGAATAGATGAGGAAAAGTATAAATTTGAAAGCTGTGTAAAAGATGGAATAAAATGGTGGAGAGCTTTTCTGTTTTCCTGACTAATGCAAATATAAATACTGAAATGCACATAAAAAACTTCTGATAACAGATGATGAACATGTTTCAGTGCACAGCCGGATAGCCAGCAGTTTGCTGGTTGGTCTGCAAAATTACTCATGTGCTTTGTTCATATTCACGTCTTTTGGCCTTTGTGGTCGAAACAAAAAAACTTCAGATAGCTCGTGCATAATATTCACCATAAATTATGACATTTAGTTGTTACAAAAGTAAAAGGACAACTGCAGCTTTTCAAATATCAATATAATGCAGGCCCAAAGACTTGGCATTAAGAGGGAGGTAAGCAAATGTTTTGAAATTTGAAGTGCAATATTTGATTATGGACAAATTTAATATAAAACTGCATGAATCCTAAAAGTCATATGTGACAGTTAGAAGGAAATGTGATATAAATATAGTTACCCACAGTTTCAAAATATCTTTATTCATGTAATTTACAGAGAGCTTATATACTTAAAAATTATGAAGGAATAGAATGGAGAAAATTGATCAAATTAGTGGAACTCTGCTTCTACCAAAGTTACTTTTTAATATTTACATTATAAACAGAACTGGCCAAATGCTGCTATACTGGTGAGACGAAAGGGAATTGAATCCAGAGTGTATAGTTTTAACATATATAAAAGAAAAGTATTGTCACTTAACGAGCTCTATAAGAGCAAAGTATTAGGCTTCCACTTAGTTTGCATTGGACAACTGTTGAGAAGGGAAATGGCTAAGCTGTGTGCTGCCAGACAAATTTAAGAATGTTTTTATTCTTACCAATTGCTTTAGCAGTCAGGTCTTCACCCGAGGCTTCCCCCGAAATAACTGTTCTAGGTTCAATTACCATAATGTTTTCACTCAAGTTTAGTCATATGCATACCTTTGCATCTGAAGGTATGCAGAATATTTCTGGCTCTGCAGTTCCACTGTTTGATTCATGCAAACCCTGTATTCCAAACTTTGTGAAAGTAACGTCCTACCAGTTTCAGTAAGTGTCACCTGCCATGGAAAATGAGCACCTTTATGCTGGAGATACTCGATGCAGAAGTACGTTTGTATCTCTGCAGCGGCTTTGTGAGCAGCTCTGGTGTTGTGAGAAGGGCTTCCGGAAGCTTCGTGGAAAGTGGCTTTTTTTTCTGGCAGGGTGTTTTCTTGTTTCAGAGGGTTTTGAAACGGGTTTGAAGGGTTGGCTTGCAGGTTTATATTTTGGGATGGGGTGTTTATTGTTGACAGAGATTGCTTTGCCTTTAGTCTGTTGGCAGACAGATCTCTGAAAATATGGCAAGCAGCAGAACGTGGGTAACAGTGCAAAATGAAAAAAAGAAGCAGTTTTCGTTGGTTCTGTTATGAAGCCACTTGCATTTACAAAGGAATACTAAAAATTCTAGTATTTTAAAACTTGGGAGAAGCATAGATTTGTATAACTAATTAGTTAAACAGTTCATGCAGGCTGCCAACACATGATAGGTTTGTACATCAACCTTTATTCCTTCTGTGTTTTAATGACTCTATTACTGTAGTCAGGCCTGTGAACTGTTACTAACACAGTAGGTGCCCATGCATGTAAATTTAACTTAGCAAGTGTTTTTACTTTACACCATAGTTCTATAAATGGTACATCACCTATTATAAGAAAAAATAAACAATGCCATGGGCAACAATGAATTAATTAGCAGTAATAATTATCAGGCAGTTTTTTAGTTTGCAAAAAAAATAATCAGATTTGCCAAGGAAAATAAAAATTGGAAAACTCAGCATTCAACAGCTTCTTGCAGGACAGAACTAGTTTCTGTCACTAGAAATAAACTGGTGTTTTGGTGAAAAATGCCTAACTAGAAACACTTCCTTTATGCTGATGAGCCACTTCCTTCTCATTTTGTCGTCTGTTATCTTCTCCTACCTTTGTCCCCATGCTTAGCTCTGTTTTCTGCACTGCTATTCATTTGGGAGTATCATACCGTCCCAAATCATATACCATAAACTTTTTGCCAGATCTTTGAATAGCCCAGGTTAATAATATGCAAGTTAGTCTGCAAAAGCAACCTGTGACGAGTTGATCAGAGCTCGATTTAGTTGGTCAATGAATTTCAATGCCAGTTTGTTTTGTGTGAAGGTGGAGGAAGATCTGATCTATGGCCCAATTCCCCTAAATAGCCTACTAAACCCTTTTTGACCTTGTAGAAGTTGTTTGACTTTTTTTTTTTTTAAATGGTAGTTCTGTAAATTATATTAGTAATATTATAACTGTAGAGCAAGGGAGTTTGTACTAAAAGCAAAGCAGCTCTATCAGAGTATTAGACTGCACAACTTCCCACTCAAGAAATAGATGCCTTCTGTTGCATGAAGATGAAATTTCCTGTATTTCACTTGCAGACAGCTAGTTTATGTAACATGTCACTTGTGATTCCAATTTATGGATGCTTGGCTTCAGATCATGGCTGGATGCAACTTTTCTGATGAAATAGAAGTGAGGGCTGTATTGTAAGAATGACTTGTCATAGGAAACCTCAGCTATAGACAGCAATTTGCTGATATGGCAAAAGCTTGCTTCTTCAGAAATTGTCGTTGTTGTCAAAATATACAACATCCTCTTCCAATTTTCTTTTTAAAATATTGTAGTATTGTGAAAATCAACATCTACTAAAGAAAATGCTTTTAAATCTGTCTCGTTCCTTAAGTTTAGAAGCCTGCTTTTCAAGATGGTATATGATTGCTCAGTGACTTTTCTTTTAAGCTGAGCTCTTTAAAGTTATGCAAGTGATTTGTGTTTCTTTAATATTGATAGTTCTCCATCTTTATATACTAGAGATTATACTTTTGAACTTGGGTGTCTACCTGTCCCTTAAAACTCGTCACCCTTCTCAAAAAAACATGTGCCTTTGGGGATTGGGGCACCAAGCAGAACCCTTCCAACAATGTCCATGCTGATCGCCTCCAAAGGAGTACCTGGCCACAGCCCATTAGCGCTCATCCTGGAGACACAGTAGGGCAAGGCCTTACTAACTGTTAATGGGAAGGTGTCTGGGATTGCCTCCTGGTGCTGTGCATAGCCAGTGTGGTAGGAACAGAAGTCAGAACTTGGACAAGACATGCTAGAAAAGAAAAGAGAAGCCCTAACTGCCATCAGTGGTAAATGTGGAGGCAGCAGTGGTGGCAAATGGAGGGGCTGAGGACCAGGATTGCTCTTGATGGCAAGTTGACAGCTGCCTGGCTCTATGGCTTCTCAGCAATAACAAGCTTTTTTAAATATAGAAAACAAGCTTTTTTAAATATAGAAAAATAATGCTATGCAAGTAATTTTATGGCAATATTTTGTGATAAATTGCTGGGTTTGTGTTCGATGGTGAGGGGTTTTGTTTTAGTTGTTTTTTTGTTGTTCTCCATGCTGTGATGATATGAGACATTAATTGTTTATGTTGTTAGAATATTCCCCATAGCAGAAAGGAGGGGGGTGAAAAAAAGGTATTGGGAGGAGAAAAGCAGAAGCAGGAGCATCCCTGCTTCTACATGTGTTGCTATACTAAAAATGGGGATTCCAAGCGAAGCTATGAATACTCAGCTACTGCTGAGTAAGGATAATGAGTTGGACAGAAATTCTGTGCTTGTGAAAAGTTGCTTTTGGGGCTGGTGCCAACTTGACTGTGTCTCTGACATTATGTTGTATGAGATAAATATCTATCATAGGAAAGTTGTGCTGATGCAACTCTCTGCTGCCTGTGTAGGATGTCCCGGTTGGATGTTTGTGCAATAGTAAAAACTTTAGAAATCACCTGCAGAGTAGGATAGACTTGTAACAATTGTTGAGAGTTAAAAAGAAGCGGGGTAAAGGTGCACAGAAACTGAAATAATTCAGTGAAAAATTAAGGTTAATTCTGTTCTACCTTTGCAGATGAAAACAATTCTTTAGTATTGTTGTATGTGTACATCAATATTTACACCAGTGCACTTAAGTGAAGCTGGCTTCCAAAAAGAACTGTTATCTGGAAAATGCTAATCATTTGGTATAGACTAGGCATTGAATTTGAAGCGTGCTTACTCAAATAGAAGGCATGAAGCATTGCGTTGTTTTTCTTCAATGTATTTTGTGTGTCAGATTGGCAAGAGCTTTGAGATGGCCAATGTTACTCCTGTAACAACAACAAAATCTGAGTGTGGTGGGGTAACTGAAGCAAACTTCTGGGTATTATTAATAAAAAGAGACTTTGGGTAATAGGAAAATAAATTCCAGGAAAAGGCCTTGGGTAAGAGTTGGTACTTGATGTAGTTCTGAAATATTTGAAATGTGAGAGTTTTTTGTTTTGTTTGTATGGGGTTTTTTTTTATTGTTAAAAGCAACCTGTGTCTGTGTGGAACTGTAATGAAAACAGCAATTAAAACAAGCATTTGCTTTTGCAAATGGAGTTTTATTATTTCTCCCCCATCTTCCTTCACAGGCCAGAGAAGTTTGTGGTGAAAAGTACTGTTATATCAGTGGGGAGTGGTTCACTGAATGATGTTTCCAGTCAGCTGAAAGTGCTAGGCCAGATCTTGCCATCTTTTAAAGTAACTGGGGACTGGGAACCTGGAAATGACTTGCAAAGAGCAATCTGTGCATGCAGTGTGAAATAGGCCTTCTGTGAAGGATTAAGTGTACATACTGAGCACTGTCAGTTTTCCCCGTTCTTGTTTCTTTGAGGTATCTGTCCTTGTGGTATAGCGTGGTCAGAGGGGAGACTGCTGAGAGCAAGAGGCAATACTGTATTTGTATAGACTAGCCCAGTTTTTGCCTCTTAATTTGGAAAGGATTATGAGCTGTTAGTACCAAGGTTGCCTGTTGATCCTACCAATTACAGTATGATTCTTGCAGTAGACACAATACCTAGAAAGAGGATTTGCAAGTGAATGAGTGTCATTCCAAAGTTGTCCCACATGTAAATGCTGATTAGGTATTTGAAAGCTATGAACTTGAGAGACCTAACATTGCTATCTCCAATTCTTGTCAAGTTAAATGTGTTCTCATTAATCATGGTGTTGGCAGGTATTTGCAACACTAGACCTAACTCTCATAGACATTATCTGTAAGAAAGTAAGCGTAAATCCTATTAGGTTTATAGCTGAATAGTTATAGCATCTTGGAGCCCAGAGCGATCTCAGCAACTTCAGCTGCACTGTCCATATCACTGATAGGGTAAGGAATTCAATGCAGCAAAATTTTGAAGTAATGCTGAACTTAATGATAGTATTTTACTTCTTCATGTGCACTACATCAGAGAAACTGAGACTGACCCTTACATAGGGTTAGAAGTATTTATCCAAAGTTGATGAAACAATATGTAACTATATTTAAAATGAGATTTTTTTTTAAAACCAAAAAAAAGGTAAAAGGCCAAGTAGAAAATGAACCAAATTAAATTTCAAGATGCTTATATTGACTAGAGATCTCACTAAACATGGGTTTTACATTTTTTGTTCTTGGGATACTGAGTTATAAAATGCCTTCTTCATTTCCTCTATAATGCACTCACACAGCTGTTATTTGAATTTTATTAATCTTGGACTTGCTTCTGGTCAAAATAAAATACTGGCAGTGTAACAAGTAACACGTACAATTTGAAAGATATCTGAGCATGAGTTGGAATAAACTGATTTGAATCTGTAACGCCAAGTGTTCTGTTCTTCACTCTCTGTTCTAAATTTTGATTATTTAATATTGATTTCTGTTACAGGGTTTTGATTCTGAGATTATAGAGTACAGCCTTTTGCCTTCAGCTCCTTGAAGTACATTGCAATAGTAGTTTCATTACTGAAGGCATTCTGACTTGACAAAATGGCTTTACCAATGGGAAAAGGGAGGATTGCCCTGAGACTGAGGAGAGTTAAGCTGAGAAGAGTAACAGTCATCTTGAAGGCATCTGGAGCCTAGCTCAAAATGCTTTTCATTTGCTAGAGTGAAAGAATGTTGTCTTAGGAGAAAGGGAGAGGTGGTAAGAGCTTCAAATACTTGAAATTTTACACTTCACCTAGATGGAATTAATTAGGAATGTGGCTGCTCTGGGAGAAAGTTAGGAGTTACCCCCAGGTCCCAACGCTGCCTTCACTCAGGCAATTCAAATACAACTCAGCTGTAAAAATGGAAATCCCAGTCATGCAATATTAATATGAAAACAAACTTTTACGCTTCACATAGTTCCTTGAATTGCTTATAAAAGATAAGTAGTTTCACTTCTGAGTACTTGAAGAGTCAGAATACAAAGGTGCTATTTCCACAGGTTCTCTGTAGGTCAATCTTTCTTGGCTTGGCAGCCCCATGAAATGCTGGCTGGGCACGTGCATCATGCTGATGGGTGTAGGCTGCATCCCTTTTGTGTGTGAGAACCAATGGGCGGCCTGTACTCAGCAAGACTTTGTCAACTTCTAAAGAGTCAAGTTTCTGCCATACTTTTATGAAGTGTTGTTTATGTGATACCTGAAATAAGTCACTGTATTCACTCAGAGTAATCTTGAAATACTAGGAGCATATTTTTTTTCATGTGATAAATTAAATGCATTCTAGTTTTGCGTTCTTGTTTTTATATTTTCTGCTATGCATCTCAGCTTTGGTTTACATTTTGTAAAGGTTAAATTGAATTATGTCTGAAGTTAAATTATTTTAAAATTCTTCATGTGGAATACTCAAATTTGATCTCATAAATAGGAAAGAAAATTTCTAAACCTCAGTAAACACTGGCTTTTCTCTCAAACATCAGCTGTTTACTTTCCACTTGAAAAAGCATTATTATATTGCAGTGCTACATTAAACAGCTTGACAAGAGACTTGAACAATTAGCTCACGGTTACCTTCTTCAGCTATTGTAATTAATGAACTATGAAAAAGATGCACAGTAGTAGCTGAAAAATTGGAAAAGATATAGTTCTTACATGTGCCATTTTTTCTCTCTTCTGTTGTAAGTTTCAAGATTTTTTTTAATTTTTTTTTAAAGGTCTAAGTTGATGGTATGAGTCAGATGATCTTGGGAATCTCACTGGCATTTACCAGTTCTTAGCTAGTACTCAAAATGTATTATATCCACAACTTGTGTAATGCAGATGTTGATTAACTCCTATGTCTTTGTATGATATTTCTCCTGAATAAAGTATTCATAAAGAAAACACATAGTAGTAGATACTAAGGGGTAGCAGTTGAAGTCCGTTGCTCTGGACCTCTTGCAAACAGTCCATCTCAACCAATCAGATTTTCTTTTCTGAGTGCTTCTTTGTTATTAGATGTACAAATCTGTATTAGGAGTACAAACCTGAAATTTTATGTAGTATTGTTTTTCATGATCTAATCAACTAGGTTTTGCACTAGTATCAACATAAAGGGTTCTTGGTAAAGATTAGTTACCTGTTATTTAGAAACTTTCTTTTAATTTAAAACTGAAATTTCTCACAATCTCTTTTTTCATACCTCAGTGTTGTTTCAATGTTATCCTCACTTTAAATAACTCACTATCTTCTAGATCTACACAGAAGAGGCTAGCAGCTTTCGGTTTGGAAAGTTAAATGAAGTTTAATAAGGTGTGACAAGCTTTTGAATGAATTAACATTTTAGTAGTTTTCCAAAGATGGTAGTTTGTTAGAGTCAAGGTTGCCTTAAGTGAACTCAAATGCTGCAATTAAATAGACTTTAAAAATATCTTTCTTCTTTCCTGAATGCAGACTTTCAAGTAGGCTTATGATCACCAACCGAAACAGTAGCACCCTTAAAGAACAGGCAATAGTGTTGTGTATGCCATGAGTTACGTTTCATGCATCTTAAAGAAAATAACTTCAGAAAATCTTTTGCATTATTTTACCATATTATAAATATTTAGTGGTTTCATTTGTCCTTTTTTCTTTTTCTTCCTCTTGTTTGCGAATAATGGGCAAGACTGAGATCTGTTAACATTATTCCAAATATATTACCAATAGTATAAATAAGCAGTTATTTCCCTTTTCATTCACTGGTACCAAATGTGACTTCCCCGTAAGAAATATAGGTGGGTAATATAAGGAAAACTGAGATGACCAAAGCAGGAAATTATGATTGTCACTTTTGAGAGAATTCTGAACCCAGAGATCTGGTGGTGAAACACTGTATATTAGCCTATAAAAGCCCTTACAGTCACATACTAGTTCTAGATAGTAACTTCTAATAAATTTCTCTTGGAGGTGGCTGGGAAGATGTTGACTTGGTTAACTAGATACTCTTTTTTTTTTTTTTTTTCACCAAACCAAGTGCTGATGTCTTTTCTAGACTGGTTTGTTCATGTAGCGTTCTTAGTGAGTATTTACTGTTCAAATCTGAACATGACCTGGAGAAATACATATCGTGCAATGAGTTTAGTAAATGAATGCCTTCAGAGCTTTGCATGTGAGAACAAAGGTTTGTTGTGTCCTATTAATTTGGTAACCCTGACAAAATCAGAATGTTTAAAGAGCTCTAATAGCTATTTTGACCTTGCTTCAGACATAGAGTAAAACAGAAAATAATTTCAGTTTCTATTAAAGCTGTGGTATACTCTATTTCTGTCAAAACAGACAAACAAACAAAAGCCTACAGAACATTTTCTATGAGTATTAAAAGAGCTGCAATTCATTTATATTCATTTAATCTCAGTGCTTTTCTGTTGAGATAACATGATACATAATTTGACAGAATTTGTTTCTGATTATTCTTTCCTGGCTAATGGCAAGCAGTTCCTCCATCATCTGTATTTATTTAATTTATTTATCCTGCATAAATGAAGCTCTTTTGCCAAACTCATCTATTTTGTTTAGTGTTGTATATGTTTATGCAGATTTTTATTTTGTGCTGTCCAAAATCAAAAATGCACTTAAGTGTGTTTGTTCATTGCTCTGTGCATCTTGAATATCTCACAGGATGCATTAATGATGCATGGAGTTGTCTAGTTACAAAACTTCTTTTACAAAAATGCAATTATAATTTGATTAACTTGAAAAAAAGAATATTTTGTTGCTCTCAGAAATCACTATCCAGATATTTCAGTCAACTTTGAGGGCTTTTCTGTGTGTGCCGTTTTCCCAAATTGAGCTCATGCATCTTTGAAGCAGATGGGCAATTTTATGAAGTTTATAAATGGCTGAATGCTTTAATGGATCTGTCATGCACAGTTTGTTTTTCAAATGTTACTGATTCGCAAACAAAACATTAATAACTTATATCTAGCAATTATAAAGGATTTATTTTAATAGGACTGGGTCAAATCAGACTTTCTAAATTTGAGTAAGTTCCGCATATAGGGGAAGACTTTAGTGAAGAAGAGAGCGCAAGAAGTACGCTCGGATTTGGAACATGCTGCAAGCTTTTTCGGCACTCCCTTCTGCCTTCCCAAGCTACAGATATAAAATATTTTTATCTGGGATGGTGATTGGTTTGGTTGGTTGTTTTATTTTGGGTTTTTTTTTTCTTTTTATCCTTTTGTATACTTACGTGTTGTGGGAGCATGCACTTAGTTTTTTCAGCTTCACAGGGCTGCTGTATAATTCTACGAAGACACAGAGAGCACACAGAGACAAACAAATGTGTTGATTTTATTTATGGTCAGTCACTTAGCAACCTTGTTCACCTGATGTAGGAATCCCTCATAGCTGCCCTTCCTATGTACAAATTCAAGAAATAAGCCTTAGGACAAATGCTTCAAGCCTGAAGTGGAGCTAGTAATGAAAATCTGTCTTAAGGAAAAAAAATGTGAAAATATGTTTATAAAAAGCTAATATATAATGTAAAGCTTTTGTAAAGATACTATCTCTAGTCTATTGCTGTTACTTTGTTCTCTAATGTGACACTGACTGGAGAGGTGACCAGACCCCCCAGGCTTGAGAAGGGTCAGATTCCTGCAGTGTTTCAGCAAAGCAGAGTGCATTTCACGAGATGGAAAATCCTAACTACTTAGAACAGGTAATTGTTAGGGAGTTTGCTTTTATGTGATGGAGAGAACACTTCTAATTACACCAGCAAAGCATACTGCAAATATGTGAATGGCATTCCGGGATGCAGATTTCCAGTCTCTGCTGATTTCTTGTTTTGGAAACTTGAGTGAGTGTCGTTATCATCAAAGAGGTCAGTGGAGTTTTGTGGGGTTTTGTTTTATGGTTTTGGCGTGTTTGTTTGTTGGCGGTTTTTTAAGATATATAAGCTGATTTCTCTTACTTCTGTGTCAGTAAGAGATATTTTTCCTACGATATTTTCTATCTATGACGAAAAAAAGAGAATGCATAATATTAATTTATAGGTAAAGTGTTGATTCTTTACTAGAGATCTAATAATCTTTAATAGGTAGAAAACTAGAAGATCTCAAAGACAATGTCTGGATAAGGTCTGTTTTTTCCACTTCATTTGAATGCAGCCCACCTGATTTAGAAATCAGAGTTGACTGTCTTTGTAAAGGTGCCATTTGTGCACAGCTATCAAAATAACAACTTTGTTGTTTTAGATTTAGCAAGATAAGAATGAATTTACTGTCTCATTCCATTTTTGCCTCATTTAAGTGCAGAAGGGAGCCAAATGATCTTTAGATGTTTGCAGGTTTGTAAGTTTTTTGAAGAGACCTTTTGAAGCATTTTCTGCATTTGTGGCACAGTATTTCTAATTTAGAAGAAAAGCCACAGACAGAGAAAATAGTAAATATTCTAACTTCACAAAGTTTCTTTTCAAAAATGTTATGCGCTTCTAGTGAAAAGTGATGGTTCTTTATAACATGTTTCATGCACAATTAATTCATTTAGATGAGAATTGGGGAAAAAAAAAATTTGAGGATCTTAGTCCCACAGTCTGTTCCATAAAATAGTTCCAGGTGTATAGAAAGAGATACTAAGTACAAACAAAAGTAATGATACAGAAGTCGATATTCTTTAGTGCTGCAAAATAATTCAGAACAGCTGTTAGTCTTCTTCGAGTGTTTTACCTATTTCACTTTTTAACTAAAGAAAGCAATGGCAGAATATTCTAATGAATGGAAAAACAAAAGCAATCCAAACGTATACTTGAGTTAATTATTGCTGTCCTTGAATGGAAATGGAAATACTAACTGGAGTGCTTGCTTCTTATCTGCAAACTGCCTTCTTCTGGCTTTCTATTGGATACTAATTATAGGAAATAGATGTTGTGTTGCAAACTGTAATGATACACTGAAGTGTTCTACAGGACAAATGAAAATATGTGCATCTAGTCAGAGAGTTATTAACAGGACCTTAAATACCTTCTTC
The DNA here is from genome assembly GCF_000703405.1 of Apaloderma vittatum. Taxonomy (NCBI): domain Eukaryota; kingdom Metazoa; phylum Chordata; class Aves; order Trogoniformes; family Trogonidae; genus Apaloderma; species Apaloderma vittatum. The sequence continues at coordinate 30,373 of NW_009713136.1, read as the reverse complement.
TGAAATACTTGCTGTTGTAGGTTTCTTTTCCTTGGAGGAAAGTTAAACATGTTCTTAAATAGTGAGTGAAAATCTTGATGCCAGCGTGAATTTAAGGGTATGCAATGTGAAGCAGACTGACAGCATTTACTTACACCGGATCCCTTTATTTATTTTTTATGCGTACTCCTGTAGTACAAGTGATTAACTTTTGAAAGTAATTGATTATTACTTCTGAACTGAATAGATTATTTCTGTAGGGTTTTGTAAGTGTTACTAGTTGATATTTTAACTGAATTTAGAGCTTCAACTACTGTGAGCTGATTTCTTGTTCCCCTTTCTCATGTCCCCATTCTTTTTTTCTTCTTTAAGCTTTTTGAAGTTTTACCTATTTCAACTTTTTTCCAGTCCTGGGGTAGGCAACTTTTGCTGTACCAGCCAAGTGTTACATACTCTAAAATGCTACAACTTGATTATGAATGACAACAAAAATAACAGTAGTTATAAAAATGCAATCAAAAGCAGGTTTCCTTTATTTCAGTGGGAGAGAATTTGAGAGCCCTTCAAAGAGATGGGAAATTCTGTAAACTGTATGCAAATATCAAATAGTAAAGTATTCTAGCCTGTATGTTGATCATGGTGATGTCTTCATTTCTGACGGACAATCCTTTGCATTCCACTGTGCTGTAGTGGGTTTTGCTTGTCCTCTTTGGTAGGTTTCAGAATTCATGTGAAGTCCAGTACAAGGTATGAGCTTGCCTCATATAAAACAGTTGTGCTGACCTAAAAAGATCTATGAATGAAATGGCTTGTGTCTCTTTAGGATCTCCAAGCTGGCACATATTGAGTTGAATTTTAGTAAGCTGCTTTAGGGTAATAAATAAATAAATAAATAATAGAAGGCAACAAAAAAGCCCTCCTCTTCCCCAGCCCCTCTCCCCTCATAAACAAACCATCTCCAGGACTGTATGCTATATTATGAAATCTTTGGAAAAACATGACATAGTCATTTTGTTTTCAGTCTGTTTTGCAATCACTTTTCCTTTAGGCAGGTGATGTTTTATTTCAGGGTAGAGTGATCTTCTATTCCCAAGTACTGGCTGCTTCACAGTCTCTCCATGATGGGAAAATCATAACTTGCCTGGGACTTCTGCGTTACACAAGCAGCAGCGTGAGCTGTGAGGCACATCAGGGGTACAGTGATCTAACTGCATACTATTCTGTAGGAAACAATTTTTAATTCTGAGGTGCCCGTCTAACCTCTTTTCCTATTGCAAGTTGTATTGCAGATGCATCCATGCTTTTTTTGAAAATGCATCCTTGCAGAGTGTTTCTGTAAAGCTGCTTAAATATGTATGCCTTCTAGTCATGAGAGACAAATATGAACGAGGTAGCAGAACCCTGCAAACAGTTACATCCCCACATGCATGCAAGAGACCAGTGGAAGAGAAGCAGAAATTGTGTCTCTTTCCTGTCTTCACACTCCTCTTTGAGGCTGTGTCCTTCAGCATAACGGAGCAGATTTTTATCGCTTCTTTAAATTTTTGTCCAAAAAAGAATGTCCCTGAAGCTGAAACACCTTTATAGCTATGAAATGGGCTACTAAGTCCCAGGGAACCTTAATTATTCCAGATTTCAGTAGTTGAAGAGAAAGAATAGGGGCTGTGGTGAAGTCACTCCTGGAAAAATGTATATCAAAGGGAATTTTGATCAGTAAAACCTGGAGGGAGCTAAGGGATAAGAATGAGAATCTATCTGTTCTACAGGACATGCAGAGGAAGATCACAGCAAAAAGGCATGAATGGAGAAGAAACTTCAATTCAGACCAAAAACATAGCTCTGATACAATTATTTTAGACTTTGAAATGTATTTGCTTTTTGTAGATTTTTTTTCTTTTCTCCTTAAGGTTGCATTCTAAGATGCATCAGCAGTATTTCTCTTACTTTTCCAGCGTATTAATCAGGTACTCATCAGCTGTCCAAAAGCCAGTTCTCATTTGCTATAAAGGTAAAAGCAGATTTGCTGATGATATTTATGTACAAATACAACATAAAACTGCAATTCTTCTTGTCTGCTCTAGATAGCTGGACAGAGCTTTGGAATGATCAGGTTGTGCTAGTGATTCTGTTTAGTATGTAATATGTAAATTCCATTGGTATAATATGTCCCTCTAACATGTTTGTGAGTGTAAATAGAATTATTTATGTATTAGGTGTAAGTACAAACAATCTAGTAAATGTAGTATTTCTGATCAGAGGGATATTTCAAAAAAGTATGTTCAAAACTATAAGCAATTTTGGTTGTTTGACAGTAGCACAATCATTTATTTAATTGACTGTTTTATTCAAAATCATGTTGTGAAAAGTATAATGCTTTCTAAATCATTCAGAGATTATCTTGCTGTAGAAAGATTCATATTGAATGCTCAAACACAACTTTCTGGGTTGCTGCCAAATATATATATATTATTTTATTTCTGTTGCTTTTAGAAGTATTGCACAGGAAAAGCAGTAATATTAGATTTATGGAAACTGTTCTTGGATTCAATTACTATTTTATTGGTTTGTCAATGTATAAAATAGGAAAGATGTTTAGTATGTATGTTTTCTGAAAGAATATGTTGTTCTAAAATTGCCAAAATGAGCATGTCTTTTCAGTGTCAAGCCAATTCTCTCCTTTAAATTAGTTACAGAAATGCATTAAGGCTTTTATGAGCAACACGTGCTTTTACCCAGCCTCAGAAGAAATGTTTCTGAAAAGTGCTGAAATGGACATTTTGTATTTTCTTTCATATTTAAACAGAACTAAGTTGCTTCAGAATTGAGGTCAGTATCTCTGACCAGGAGTTAACAGCTGCCTCACGCTGTGTCTCCTGAGAAGCCACAGTTGGCTCCCTGGCACCGGAACTGGTCCAGCGCAGCGAATGCAGAGGGAAATGGGTTGACGTGACTGATCATAATGACCCACAGTTCTGATTTTCCGTATTTGTCTAAGATTCAGGAAAGTGCAGGGGCTAATTAAAATACTTAGATTAAGCCGTGAGAAATCAAAGACATGCGAAAGGGCTCATTTCTGGGTCTCTAATGAAGCAGCTCTGGATATAAAATGCTATTCTTTGCTGTTTTTCTGCATGGCTTTAGGGGACTAGTAGTTGTCAAGGAGAATTGAAGCAGAGTGATTGATGTGTTAAGGTATGAAGTCAGTGATGTAATCTTCGTCCCAGAAGGCATGTTGTTCCTTAGTATATCGCCTGTTTTACAAGGAAAGGCTTAGAGTAGATTGATTATGTATGAGAAAGAGTAAGCTGAAGAATTAGCTGTGAGTGTATAGTATTCGTCTAGACAGTTTCCTTTTAAAATTGAACCAAAGTATCTCTGCAGATAATGATAACAAAAAGCAAGTCACCTTAGGGTGAAGCATAAGTGACAAATTTATTGTGTGGAAACAAAAAGAAATAAGCTGTATTTGTATTCATTGCAACAGGAATGTGTGTTTCCAACTATACACGGATCTGTCCCTTGTGTTGGGCAACAAACTTTGTAGGGCATGCTGTTGGATATGATGGCATCTAGAAAGCAGAGTTTTAAAAAGCTTTAATATGATATTGTTGCTTCCATGTTCTTTATCTTTCTAATGAAAATTACCATTTTAATTCTGACTTCATAATGCTTATGAATTATATTCTGTGGATATGCAAAATTGTCTAATGCAGCATCCTGATTTTTGCTCTATGTTTTGTAGTGCTAGTAGACTGTCTTCCAAGATTTATTTAGGAGGAGGTGTCATGTTAAAAGGAGTGTCATTTCAATATTGGTCTGTCAGAGTCCCAGGACTTTCACTGATCTATCTATCAGAGTTCCAGCAAAGGACTTTCACTGTTCATATTCACAAAAATTAAAATTAGTTATTCTTTTGAGAGTGAAAGAATAGACTTGAAATTGCTGTTGATAAATTCACTAACTACAATATCGCTCCTAATTAAGGTTACTATTGCTAGCAGAAATAATAATGAGACAACCTAGGGGTAACATTCATCAGAGGATGAAGTGGTTACCCAGAGAGGTGCCTCTGCCTGGGGTGGAGGAAGAGAACACAGCCCACTGACTGGTCCATTGGGTATTGAGGTTCTTCTTTCCCAATTTAACATTATTTTCTCTATCTTTTTAATCCCCAAATTACAATATTTCTCACCCCCCAGGTGATGTGTAGTAAGAGTTGAGTGGAGAGACAAATCCTGTAGTCATACATGTTTAGTGTGATCTCTGTAATCTTATTAGCATATGCAGGGGTGTCAACTTTAATATGCATTTCGTAGGTTAGTTGTTGGGTGTGATAGTCATCCCCTGCTGCATGTTTTTGCAGGCAGTGCCTGCTAACTTCAGAAAGTACAGCCTTTTAGAAGAGATTAAACTAGAAAGTAAAAAACACTAACAGAACTGGGGTTTTAGCTAAACCCAGGACTCTGGGCGAGTCTCCACTGCCCTGGATTGCACTAGTGGTAGCAAGGCCAGCCTTAGACATTTTTTGAGCAGAAGGGTATCACCTTGTTATTCAAATTCCAGGGGGGGGGGGGGGGAAGCCCAAACCAAAAAGCAAAACCGCCCCAAAAGACAAACTCTGTAATTACAGAAAAAAATTATGGAATAATCTGTTTTATTGATTATGTTTATTGCATTATTTCTTCCTTTTTGTCAGTGGGACTTTGTTATATAAAGCTGTCTAATATTATGCTGAAAGCTGGTGAGTGATGAGTGCTTTTGAGAATTTGTACTTCCTCTCTGATCAGTGCAACTAAGCACTGTGACTTTTGCTTGTTTACAAAAGATAGAGTTGAGCAAAAATTGAAATACAAGACAAAATAAAACATAATTAATTTCTGGGAAACACACTTAGATTTTTCTCTTGGACATTTCAAGTTATCCCTTTTCTGTTGAGCAATCTCTTATAAGAAACTTATTTTTAATTGGAATTGTGTCTTAGAGAGACAGCGGATTTTTTTAGTTTTTTTTTACCTTAATCCTCTTTTCAGCTTTTTAAATTCTTTAAGATCTGTCTTGAATTTCTTTTCTTGATGTTGGGCATCTGTGAGAATATTTAATTCTAATGTCGTTCTTCTCTATCTGTTATTTAGGTGTCATTCAGTAAATTTGCTTTGCCAGTGTCATCATCTAATTTTATTTTTAATTTAATTTTATTTTTGCCTTTTTTTGATCATTTTTCTACAGAGAAACCAACAGCATCATATCTAATTGAGCGAAATGAACTTGGCTTCCTTAAAATTCCTATTGCTTTGTATGATGGTCTCATACTAGGGAAGGCATCTCATTCACTACCGTGCCCAGAAGTACCTCTAGCCAGCTGGAATGCTAACCCAGCAGATGAGATGATACATTTGAGAAGCTTCATGCTGAATAGGTATCGCTGCTGTTGGTATCCAGCGATATTCCACAGGCACAGAACATCTTACACTAACATCTTATTGTTCACATAATACGAGCAGGGAAAAAGAGATTTGCTGTGGGAATGTTCTCAGGTGGGCCTGGAGATTTGCATATGTTTATGCTTGTTTTGTGTTTTAAATTTCTACATGGTTCCCTGGTGCTCTGATCAGATCTCTTGCCTTGCCAGCAGATTATTGTGCAGCAATTGGAAACATTTGGTTTGTGGTCCCTCAAAGCACATGTTAATGACTCCAACATTTGAACAGTAAGACAAATGTTTGTTGGCTCTGGGATACAATTGAAAACAAGATGTGTGTAAAGTGTGGTGTACTCCAGTGGCACAACACAAACAATGAATAATAAGAAAAGTTTAAATTGTTTTTGTGCCATTCATTGGAGAGGGTTAGTGTCTTCACCTTATGCCTGTGTTTTATGATTGCCAAATACACACTGTCTTGGGAATGTGGCCATTACTTGAATGACCATGTTATTTCCCTGCATTCAGCAGAATGAGACATCTAAGGCTGATATTTTCCCTATAGTTTCTAATACCGTGACTGTTACTATACTGCTGTTATGGCAACTTACGTTAAGTACCATGTACTAGAAAAAAGGAAGAGTATAAATGCTTTTCTACTACTAAAACTGCCCACACTGAAGTGATATAATCTTCTAAAGAGGTTTTCTTAGTTGTTTAATGCAGAATAAACACTGAGGTGAATCGTGTTAGATTTGTTAACCTTATATTGAAGCAGAAGGTCAACAGTTACGTAGAGCAAGTTGGCTCCATACTTTGGCTGACTTTATTGGCATTATATTAATGATTTCCAATTGCAGATTATGTCTAACCTCAGCATAAAATTCAGGTTTGACAAGAATTTAGTAAATCAGTAAAGCAGTAGATTATAACCAAAGGGTTAAAATGGTGAATTTATGTTGGTCATAGAGCTGTAGCTGAGCACTGAAACTGGTTTTAATAGAGTAAATTATTCAACTACCAGCTTAATTTTTCCATAAAGTAAATGTTATGAGGACAGTTCAGGATATTAGTGGATGTACCAACATAACAGCATACCATAAATTATGCTATAAAGCAAGTAAATAAATGAGAGTACTTTCACTTGGTGTACTTAATCCTTAAAACCAATTATCACTGATTCAATGTTTCCTCGCTCATTATAGAAATCTATTTAACTCTGCTTGGTCTTTTTTTTCTGAAGAGTTATGCTTCATAGACAGAATGTAAAATGCGGATGGTGGAGGTGGACCTGGAGGAGTTATGTGTGGTAGGAATAAGAGGATCAGTTACTCTGAATGCTCTCCTTTTCCTAATGGCTCAACAAGGGCTTTGCCAACAGGTTCTGTTCACTTCTCCCCTCCTTGCCAGCCCTTAGCTGGTTTTCTTGATGAGAGATGACTTGGTTTGAGACTGTCTTGTGATGTGACAGACTCTTAACATTTTTTAGTAACAGACACAAATTTCTCCCAGGGTGACAATAAATTATTTGGGTGTTTCAGTGTTCCTAATTGCTGCTTTTACAGCCTTTCTGTGGGGTTGTCAGGTGTGATTTAAGCAGACTGTAGGTTGTGACTGAAGCAAGAAAACACAATGAAAAAGTAAAGGACAAAAAGGCATAGCAAATTCTTTGTTATCAGTGCTTAACTTCCCTCTCCGACTGTTACAGTTACTTAAGATATCTTAACTTTAAAGCATGTACTTTCATAGCGATTAATTGCATTTAGTATATGATGTTGCATAAAGTATACCGTAATTTGTTATGTATTGCTATTTTAAACGCTGAATAAACAGCTATGCATGCAGTTCTTATCCGCTTGCAATCTGCCACATATGGAGGCTGCAGATCAAGCACAATTTCTGCATTAAATGTGGTTCTGCATCTGGAGTATGCTACTAGACAGATGATTAGTGAGCAATCCATTTGCCTTTGGAGTTGAATGTTGATTTTAGCTTTTCAGACACTGGAATCTTTTGCCCTTAACTTTCAAGAAAGGAAGCACAAATAGATTATGTGCAATGCACAATTCCTAGCTTTGTACTTCTATCCAATGTTCTCTTTTTTAATTATTTTTTAATTAAATCTGCAATGATGTTACATGTGGAAATGAAACGCTAGAGGCTTCTGACCTGATCAAGTTACATAAATCAGGCAACGTAGAATGGCCTAGGCTGGAAGGGACCTTAGAGATCATCTAGTCCAACCTCCCTGTCATGGGCAGGGACGCCACCTCTGGACTGGATCAGGCAACATATGGGGACCGAGCGGGAATCGAACCCGCAACTTCGGTGTTGGTCCTTGTGGTCAGCACCACGCTCAAACCACTGAGCTAACCGGACCCCTATAAGATAAAAAGCAGACTTTTGAATAGAGTACACATTTTATTCCTCTCCACTTCTATCTGTTCCTTAACACTTTTGCAATAATGCTACAGTTTGAGACAGTCTTCAACTTGTATGTGTTAGATGTTGTGACAGCTAAGCAGGGAATGTATGAGAAATTAAAATAGATAACCTTCTCAGGAGTCTGAATTCAGCATGTATATGGGCACAGTTGTCTTGGCTGCCTTATGAGTTAGTTAAGCCTGGTTGCTTGTATATCTCAGAAGTGATTGTTATTCTAGACATTAACTCAAATGTGGCTTTTAACGTTTCTTAAGAAATTATATACTGAAACTTACAGGACATCATCTGTATTCACTTTATATATTATGGAGACATTTTATGCTATAGGTAGTTCCTAACTGCCCATTAATAACAGCAGCAGAATTCTTTCAATAAGGGCAGAAATTACGACACAAGGGAAACGTTTTTTGGTTTAGAAACACACTGTTAAACTATCCTTGAGAGACTGTTTTTAATACTTCTCCAAAAGTTTTCAAATGCACACAAATGTCTTGCAAGTAAACAGGTGCAAGTACTGCAACAGTATGGCAAAATAAGAAAATAAATAAATGCCAAGGGCTCCTTTAAGGCTGCTTCTACAGTTATCGTTTTACAGTGTTATATGATCCTGCAGTCAGGTGCGGACTCTCTGAAGCAAGAGCTATTCCTTGGGGTGTGGGGGAGGCTGTGTGTGTCTAGCATGGTCCTGATCTCAAAAGATGCATGTAAGAATTACTACAAAGTGCATAAAAAATATAAAGACCTGAGTTGCCACACAATTAATATGAACTGTGTCCTTTAAAAGGTAATTAGTAGCAATGGCTTGAATGTTTAAAAATGCCTTAGTCTGGATGGAGTTTGCCCTTATGTGAGGCAGTTATGCTTTTCTGTTCATGAATTATTTAGTTCGATTCTCATTTTGTGTGACAGGTGCTACCTTCTTGGAAACGCATATAGTTTTCCACGGAAATAGCTTGCAAAATTTTCTGACACCATATATTCTGAAAACAATGATATTCCAAGTAGCGCTAATGTATGCTGTTAACCCCATGGTTCTATCTGTGTTCTGAAATTCATGCTCTAGAAGGAAACTTTAAATGTGTATAGAATCAGTCCAGTACATCTTTTATTACAAATTATTACAATTAAATCCTGGTTTAGAAACTTTGTTTAGCTTCAATTAATTCCCCATTTAGCTATGTACAGAGTTGAAATTCTGGACTCCTTAGATCAGTAATTTAGATCTTATAATTTCCTAGGATTAATTGTCACAACTATGGCAACCCAAATTTATTCCAGTTACAGAACATGTCAAACTTTATTTCTAGAGATGAAAGTCAGTAGTGTATATTTAAGCATCCTGCCACCTCCCTCCCTAGTTGGAGGTTTTGTTTGCACTGTGAAGATGACAGCCAAAAAGGGGAACATGAATTACTTTATGATACGAAACTGGGAGAGAATTATTTATTTATGGCATGAAATTGAGAAAAATATGGAATGGAAACATAGTAGCAAATTGGTGACATTTTGCAGAAGATCTCAGCGAAGTTTCTGTATGTTTGAAAAACAAAACCAACTTAAACATGCTGGGTGAACTTTCACAGAAAGTAAAAATTGGAAGAAAGTAGGCTGTTTTCTTCAAAACAGAAGTACATTTGTGTAAAAAAAACAAAACTCCATAAAAAAGCTGCTATGAAATTTGGTTATAAATTAGTAGCCCTGATATTTTGGTAAAGAATACAGTACAAAGTAAAAACAGAATTTATTTTAAGGTTATATGTGTTCTTCTTATTTTTTTCTACTACTTCTACAACTATCCTTGCATAGCCAACGTTTTCATAAGCACACAATATATGCATGTTGGTTTGTGGGGTTTTTTTAGCTTGTGGTTGTGGGGTTTTAGCTCTCTAACACTTTTCTCTAATTTTTTCACTTCCTCAGGTCCACTTTGTAGCATTTCTGTTTCTACTTGCCCTCATATTTATTGAGGCATAAAACAAATCCGTAGGCAGCAAAGTGCTCCCTTTAAATAGATATGGTAGGTTTGTATCCCCACAAACGCTTTTGACTGTAAAAGTATTTTTGATTGTGAAAGTAGTAATATCTTTACTGGTCTTCATTATGATTTTACTTAAGTAACTGTTTATGTATGTTTGTGTACATATATAACAAGGCTATTATGTCATCTTAAGTGATTTTAAAGTATTTTATCATGTCTGCTAGTCTGCACGCTTTGAGTTCTAGTTGTAAGCAAAATAAACCCTTTACTTCCACACTGCAATTTTTATATGTTTTGTAAATCGCAAATATGTAAATTTCAGATCTACCAAGTCTGACTGGATTGCCTTAATTGCAGCTGAATGTTTTCCGCTACAGATAATGTTCTGGTGTGTTGGTGTATTTTACTGATCTAGGCAACTTCATCAAGTTTGCTCACAAAAGACTCAACTGTACTTCTACAAAACACCTTTTGTAGCCCATTGCTTATGTGAAATGCTTAAAATCTTTTTAAGGCAAGTTTCATCAGGATCTCAGTATTATTGAAGATGATCTTTAAAGAAAGCGTACTCTTACACAGGTATTAAGTTGATTCCCTTTCATGTTGGAATTTTAAAATATTCTGAAATGTTTCCTTTTGCCTGGAGAGTGTAATAGCAACTTGATTGCAGTGTAGTGTATTTTTTAAGAGCTGCTATATTTGCTACAGTAGCACAAAAATAGCAAATACAAATACTGATTTTTAAATAGTGTAGATCACCCAGTAAAATAATGTGTATCTTTAAAACTACCTAGGATAAAATCATTAAATGCTAATGAGATGAAAAGAATAGTTTCTCAATAACTTCTATGTAATAATCACCAACCAGGGTAATATTAACAGTGTAAGATCATCTGATCATCATAATTACAGTGTTCTTCTGGATGTTTGTAAATTATTTTTTCCAGAAAATAAATAGCCTTTTTATCACAGTGTCAGGGTCAAAAGTTCCATGTATTTTGTACCAATCTGGACAGTATGCTCAAAACTTGAACTTTGCACAAAACAGGTTATCAAACACCTCAGATTTTAAACTAACACATTTAAAAAGTAAGTAAATTCAGTTTTCCACTTGCTTGTATCCTTTACAGTAAAACATGATTATAGGTGAAGCTCACCTCAGTGCTATCTGGAGTGTTCAGTTTGGCTTTATTGTGATCATCTAATCTAAAAATTATGAAGACAGGAGTACCAACCAGATTTGTAGGTAGCAAAAAATGTTATTACTTGCTGTTGATATTTCAGTTATTCTGAAGTATCTGGAAACCCAACAAAATATATTTTCTCCCATTTTGAGTATACACAGGAAATCATCAATCTTCATACAGTCTCTAGTTCTATTGAGCTGGATGCTATTGACCAAAAATTACAGTTATCTATCGTTAAAGTGTTACTGGGTGTCTGGGACATAGTTAAGTTCTTAACTGTGCTGGAATATGAGAGTTACCATACAGGGTCAGGATAACGCTCCATGTTCTGTCCCCGTGAGGCTGATAACACATACTTAGGAAAGAGTAGGACTGGTCAAAATGTAGTGATGCTTACGTGAAATAGCTTTCTAACAGTCTGTGGTTTAGTAACTCTTTTGAAGCAGAAGTACTAACTTCTCTTTAGAAGTTGGTGGCTTTTCCTTTCAGTAATTTTTGTAATTCTTTTGAACAATGCTTTGTGGCACCAAGTTCTGCTTTTAAATGCATGTTAGTGTAGAAGCACCAGTTTTAGTTCACTTGTCTTTGCTTTGACACTTGCTGGTTCTTGTACTAGAAGAACTGGTAAACAAAAGCAGGGTTATCGCTCTGCCTTTCCTCCATTGTTATTGCTTTACATGTGAGAATTGCCTTCAGTCTTTGGTCACATCTTTTCTACACTGAAGACTCTTGGTTTATCTACCATTCCTAACATTTCTTGGGGTTTTTTTTCACCGTGTCTTTTGCTCACTCTTTCACACTTCCTACCTATCCTATGCCTTGGCTGGTGGCAGAGAGAGAAGATCCGGGCACACAACGTATCTAAGTGGCATAAAGATTTTTTTTTTTTGCATTCTTTTTTATTTATTTTGCTTACTAGTGAATCTTGAGCTGTCATTTCCACTGAGTTGTCTATTTATAACTAGTAACGTTTTTTTCTGTATAGCAGTAGTCAGCTCAATCCATCACATTAGAAGCTAGCCTTTTCTTTCCCTTGTGAGTTATTTTGTTTATCTACATTGAACTTCATCTGCCATCCAGTTATTGATGAAAGAATTTTGAGTCTCTTTTACTAGCCTTTTTGTCAGCAAAAAATTGTCACTTCATTATTAACTCTTTTCTGGATCATATATTAGTAAGCTGAAAAGCAGTCCTTAAATGTTTGTGAATTCCAGTGTTGGTTTCACTCTGATGTGAAAACTAGCAATTTGCCTGCCATTAATCTTGTGATTAGGCGTTAATGCTTTCATGTAACGAATGTTCTTTCCCTAACATTTTAGTTGCTTTATCTTTTTATGTTCAGTAAAAACAACACATGCATTCTGTAGGTTGATTCATTATCCATATGTGCATAAGTTCTGTAGGTTTTTTGCACTTTCTATCAGTTTTTTGTGATACTAGTGTCAGATTTTAAGAGCTGTAGTTTCCCAGATCCTGCAAACATATTCTTCTTATTTGTATTTGCCACCTACTGTTTCTCTGTATCAAAATGCTAAGGGAAGAAAGTTATGTGCTGCAGTTGCAATTCAGCCATTTCAGGCCAAGTTTCCCTGAAACTCCAAGTAGAATAGCCTCTGCTCCTGACATTCTGATACTGATTGTATCATAAACTTGTTTTACAGCTTCTTCTTCTAGTGATTGATTTAGAGACAGATCTGCCACCATGTCTGTGATAAGTGGAAGTTATAATGTGAAAATTACCACAAACTCTTCTACAGTGGATGCAGATGGCACATAACTGGCACGGATTTCTCCTGTTGTCGTATCTGATTGCTTTTATACAGTAGTCTTACTCTTTGGCAAGCTTCCCTCTTTGGCAAATAACTTATTTTTAGGCACATACACCTTTGCAAGCTGTTCCTCAACTTCCGTTTTCTTTTTTGCCTTACCTTTTTTGAGGTAGAAGACTCAATTTGCTATCCATGAGGGTTTTTTATCATTTAGATTTGACTTAGAGTATAACCTAATTTTAAAAAGGCTTTGATGCCTTGCTCTTTGAACAGGTAGGCTTTTTCTTCTCTCTTTCTTTTTTTTTTTTTTTTTAATCTGTTGTACATTTATTGCTCCAAGACTGGAGTGTAGTTTGTTTCAAACAGATTAAGGACTATCAAAAGCAAAAATCTCTCAATGTTGTGGGGGTGCTTTTTACCCCTTCAGATGCTCTTGACATTCTCTCTGAACTTTCTTATTTTGATGTACTTCATCTTTGAATACCTCACATCAGTCTTCTGGAAAAATGTAGAATAGAGGGAATTTGAAAATCTGCATGGAAGCTGCATTACATCATTGAAATAGTATTTGAGTATTGCTCTGACTCTAGTAGAAACTTGTTTTTCTTCATGTAGTTTTCTTCATAGAATCATAGAATGGTTAAGGTTGGAAGGAACCTTAAAGATCACCCCCCCTGCTGTGGGCAGGGACACCTCTCCCTCTAGCCCAGGTTGCTCAAGGCCGCATCCAACCTGGCCTTGAACACTTTTCAGGGAGGGGCCATCCACAACCTCTTTGGGCAACCTGTTCCAGTGCTTCATCACTCTCATGGTGAAGAATTTCTTCCTTATATCTAATCTAAATTTACCTTCTTGCAGTTTCAGGCCGTTATCCCTTGTCTAATCACTACAGGTCCTTGTAAAAAGCCCAAACCCAATGACATAGCAAAGGAAGCTTCACTAAACAGTTGAATGCTAAATTTCTAAATATCTGATCCAGTTATACTCATATGTGACTTACCATGGGTTTCTTTTAATGAAAAATGAACAGTTTAGTGCTACTCAACAACTTAAATACTGTCAGTCTTTGTAATTTCTTTTGTTTTGTTTTTTTTTTTCAAGTAGGATTTGTATGCATATGGTCTTTAAGTATTTAGCCTTTTGTAATTCCTTACCAAGCCAGCAGAATCCAAAACCCACAGGTTTTAGTAACCTTCTATGTGAAGCGTGTAATTGGTAAAGTCTTGCCAAAAACAGAGTGGAAGGGCTGACTTTCCCTCATTGCTAGCATGACTTGTAACAGTGTTTGCCTCTTCAGTGTCAGCCAATATAGTATCTTCAAGACATTTGGATTTCTAGCTGTCCCATTAGAGTAGCATAATATGAATAATTATGCCTGAATGTTCCCCTTGAGCAGACTGTCTATAAGGTGTGGGTTTTTTTTTTTCTCACAATCTCATCTATCTCTTTTCTAACATTCGTTATATGGTTTTACTTCTTGATGCTAATGTTTTATTATAAATGATTGAATGTGCAGCCAACACAGCTTCTTCCTGTATCCTGTTACAGGCTGGCCCCAAGCGATCACCTAAAGGAAGAACCCCTGTTAGTTAACCACTTCCATTTAAGCTTCTTTCTGACAGCTGAATTAATCCTCAGTTGCTCTTACTTGTCCAAGAGATTGTTATGAAACCATATACTTAGAAATAGGAAACAGTTCAGAAGTTCTGTATAAAATTTAGAAAGTGAAGACTGCTATGTGTTAAGGATGTGCAAAACAAAGACATGGCTAATAGCTCCCTGCCCCTCTTGACCTGAATAGACTTAAGTCTTTGGTGCTGACTGCAAAATAAATCGTGACGAAGCAAACGTTGGCCACTTTGTTTCCTCACTGTAATTTTTAGCTGATTTCTGTGTGTGTTATCAACATGGCAGCTTAAGCTTATGGAGAGTTTGTGGTGCATAAATCTTGGCTCCTTTTTTAATTGCAATGAATTGTGACTATTATGTAGCTGATCTTGCAAATTCAGAAATATTCAGTACTTTAATTATGCTTACTTTATTTAAGTGCTAAAGGCCGCAACAGGCCTGCAATTGCTAGAATACTAACAGCACATAATACAGCCAATTGCAAACAGCAGTCTAATTTGTTGATTTCAAGTGAGGTGTAATTATATTGCTTCATTTGCTGAGCAAATCATATGAGAGCTTCTCTAAATCAGCCTGATTGTGTAATGAAGAGCTAATTACAAACAGCAGTGTTCTTGTAGTAAATTTATGGTGACTGCTAATGCCAGGTTGGCAGCGGTATGACAATGGCTCATTAGTACATTTACAAAAGCAACAGTGGAACTCTGCCCAAAGCACAGCAACTGTTCTCTATTTCGGGAACACGAAGTGATTACCTCTCCCCTTTCCATTGTTGGTCTTTTTTTTTAAAAAAAGAAAAAAAAACCCTAAACCTCTACTCTTCTCTCACTTCTTCTTGGAAGGAATTAAATAACACCTCTAGAAAAGCCCACAGAATGACTTGGAAAGACAGAATGACCTTTAAGGCAGGTAGGCTTTGAGATTCTTGTTTCACCAGTACCATTCACCATTAGTGACAACTGGAAGTCTGGTATGTTCTTTTTCAATTCCTTTTCTCCCATTGTACCTTCATTGCATGGAGTCAAGAGTTGTCTTAGCAATCACAAGGTTAAAAAAGAATTTCTGATAGAATCATGTTTGTGTCAACTCTGTGCTGATTAAAAGATTTCTATTTTAATTTTTTGGGGAGGTTAAGTTGAAATTGGTGGTGACATGATACAGCTTCTGTTATTTAATTCTAAATTATGTTTGCTGTCACATCAAGCAACTGAAGTGGAAAGATAGACTGGTTACTGTACAAATTCATAGCACAGGATCAGTTCTCTAGTTTTTCTGAAGTTTCCATTAATCTTTTGGGGTTTATTAATTTATTTGACTTCCACGAAGCATACTTTCTCACAGATATTTTCAAGCAATGAGAATAATTTATTTCTGAATAGATGTGTGTAATTGCCTGTTCGATTTTAAGCCTGACACCCACAGTAGATTGAATGCTATTTTACACAAAGGCTTCTAATCTATTAAATGGTGCACTGGGACTGATTTCCTATGAAATTGCCTGATACACTTTCTCTCTTGGCACAATAGCATGGAATAAATTTCTTCCTGTGTATCTCCATCCTGCTTTTTCTCCTGTAACACAGAATAATGAAGCTGCCGCCTCTTCTTATTTCTTCTCTAATCCTGCTTAGTGACAGGAATGGTCCAATTTGGACAACCACCCCAAATACAGAAAAACATATTCATTAGATCAACAGCAATGGACTTGAACTTACATGAAGCAGATTTCTTTGAAATATATATGATATTTAACTCCAACAAAGTAGTGGGGTTTTCCCCCACAAGCTCCAAAATAGCTGTTTCATCTGATGCCTTTGAGTTTTGACTGGTTTTGAAGCTTGTACATAGCATGAAGACACTCCAGGCCGAATATCTAGATCAACACTTTGTGATCAGCAGTTTATATTTAGAGAAAGAATGCAAGAAAGTTAGTAGGAAGAATATAGCAGTCCCTGGCTCTATCTGGGTTGTCATTTTGTATAGCCTCCAACAGAAGACATGTATGTACAATGTTAATTTGAAATTCTGGAGATAAATTAATGCATGCAAATTTCCTCTAATTAGACATATATTAGGCATGGAGAACACTTTAAAAATCACTGTTCATGAAGTGTTTTGCCTCAGTCTCTTGAAGTACACATTCTTAACAAGAGATTATAGATGCTTTCAATTTTAGCACCACATTCTAACATATAATGTTTCACCAACAGATCTTTTGCCACAAAACTAATATGTTAATAGCTTCTAGCAAGA
Source organism: Apaloderma vittatum (assembly GCF_000703405.1). Lineage (NCBI taxonomy): Eukaryota > Metazoa > Chordata > Aves > Trogoniformes > Trogonidae > Apaloderma > Apaloderma vittatum. The sequence goes on along the minus strand of NW_009713136.1, from coordinate 13,714 downwards.
CTATCAAAGAAAAACCATATTTTTACATTTCATGAGACAAAGACAAAATATTGCAGTAGAGAGTTTCATAGTAATTTTTATATTTCCTTAATTGTTTCTTTGTTTTCTGGAGAATATGGGAAGGGGAGGTTGCAAAGTCACAGCAAAAATTGTTTCTCAAAGTTATTCTTCCATTGTTCACACTAGAGATCAGACAGCTAGTAAAGGTATTTAACCCAGTATGTGTGTTAGATGTACTAGAGAAAAATCTGTAGACAACTACATTTTTCTCCTCTCCTTTTCTACCTAACAGAAGAACATGGTCAGTAGAGTACTAAATGGCTATTGTACTATACAGAAATATTTATTTCTTGTTCATAGATGGTCTTTCTATTAATCTACAGTGTTAGGATTCAGTAGTTTCAGTTTACTACAAAATAATTTTGACAGAAGCGCATCATATTCAGGAAAGCTTGCACTTTGGATGAAGGCTGGCCCCTAATTTAGAGGTGGTTCCCGACTTTCTCTTTTGATCTTGGATTTGAAAGCTAATTTCCTTATCCACACTTTCAAAGAGCACATATTCCTCTACTTTTTTGCCTTGATCTCCCTAACCAAGATTCATCTTAGAGATATACATTTCACAATTTAGTTTATCTTTGATTTTCCATTAATCTGAATTTTAAAGCTGAGTTCAAAACAAATTATTCCTTCAGGTGGGGTGGGAGAACGGAACAGAGGAGCAAACCACCTCAAAATGGACGGATGCCCGAGGTATCTGCATGAATTCTTGTCTAGTTTCTCATGACAACAACATGACACTTTGTTCCCTTTTATATTTGCATTTATTACTTCTTTTTTGTTGTTGTTATTGTCTGATATGAAATCTAGATCATGATGCCTCTAAGGAAAAGGCCTGGGGTTTTGTGTTTCTGGATAATAAAACATACAGATCTTTCTTGTGCTCTCTCACTCTTTCTTGTGTTCTCCTGGAGTATTTTTTGTTTGTTTGGTTGTTTTTTTAAAAAAAAAAAACACCCCGAAACACACACACATCAAAAACCTAAAACAAGCCACGCCTCCACAAAAAAAAAAACCCTCAGCAAATAAAATTTAGGATGGTCTATAGAGTTTGTAAAAACTGGTTTTAGTTGGCATAAATGTAAAATATATTCAAATGCAAGAGCTGTCTGAAAAGTATTTGGTGGAATGAGACTTTCTTTGCAAAATGCCTATGAACCAACACAGAAAAACCTGATCACACAGAAGTCGGTATGAAAATATGTTTTGAAACTCGGAACGCGTTTTATGGTACTCTAGTTTCTATATGCTGTGTCTGTACCATTTTGCTGGTTTGTATTGCTTATATTTGATAAGTCTTTTAATTTTCATGCTTGTGATGCCTTCGCTGTACTCTACAAAACTGGTGTCTAGAGTTGGGTTTGCTACTGGAGAGAAAAAGAGAAGGACATGACAAGGTTGATTGATGATTTGGCCCACAAAGTAGGCTTCATTTGTTCCAAAGTCATGGTGACACAGTCGACTGGGGATGTTGAATGGATGTAAGCTGCAGAATCATACATGCATGTTTCTGTGACAACAATACCATTGAAAGATTATGGACAAATATGGCATTTCTTTTAGGAATGCTAGTACTGTTTTTTGTGTTGCAGTACTTCACTAAATCCATTTTGTCTGATCTTCACTGTCAGGGAACTTTTTTTTTAAAAAAAACATAATGCAAGAAATAGTTTCAAAGAATGTTTGGGGTTTATGTGGGGAGTAAGAAGTACAGGATAGAGAACTTTCTGTTTTGATTGTAGAAGTTTCCACATTTGGATAAGGCTTGTATGTATGCATGTATGTATCTTGTTTAGTCCTTTCATTTAGACAGCAATTTTTACCGGTAGAAGAGTGTTTCATTTTGCTTCATAGATTGCTAATTATTCTGACTGAAATCATCTTGCATTCATGATCCTTTTGTGAAACTCCTTGATTTGAGGTCTCCTGAGGCCAGCTGTCCTTGAGTGTTACCTATGTGTGTTCAAGACTACATGTGTTCTTTAATTGTGCATTTGACAATTTGTGTATTAACGGACAAAGGTGAGCAATTGATTTCTATTTATCACTTCATTAAACACTACTTAATGCTACCCAAAATCAGTCCTATTACATTGATTTCATGCTGATAGTGTCCTGTTTCAGTAACACTCGCTGCTCTTCTTTATTAGTTCAATCAGTTTCATAGGACTTCTTAATAAAATAGCAGTCCTAGTTCAGCATATCCCAATTAAGCCAATTATTTTGTAGTAATTGATGTATTACACTTATGCAGCAATTCCTATGAAGCTTGTTACAATCGTGTAGGTAGAATCATTGGACTACAGCTCCCTGAGGAGTAGAGGGCAGCTGTTAACCAAGATTTTAGACAGTGCAGATAAATTACAAGAGGAGATGGTTCAAACAGTTACGTGAAGGGAAGCACATGTTATTTTGACATGGAGTCCAGGCTTTTCAACATCAGCTCAACTCAGCCAGTGCTGAATTTTGAAAACTTACCTGAAAATTCTTAGAATAAATAATCTAAGACTTTGTTATTAAGACTCATTCGTTCTCTTGTTCCTTTCTCTCAGAGGTCTTTTCCAGCCTCAACAGTTCTGTGATTCTCCAAACTCCGTAGCAGTCCCCCTTGAGAGAGGTTGCTTTACTTTGAGACTTCCTTGCAACATTGCTGATATGCTTTTAGCACATCTTTTGGTGCTACTGAAGTACTAGGAGCTTGTTACTCAGTTCAAGTTGCCATCTTCAAAAGGAACATTGTCTGGACTTTGCTCCATAAGCCCCTGTTTTTTCACAAATGTTGGCAATACCCTGAAAACTGGTTATTTTTCATTCTCCTCTCTTTAAAAGAGTGCTCATATCTTTCCTCTATCTAGAACAAAATAGAGATAAGTATTAATAATAACCATAAATGAAAATATATTCCTATAACCTCTTGGAAAAGAAAATTACTATTATTCATGCCAATTTCTCTTTGAATATAGTAGAAACTTCAATCATCAAGGCTTTTCTTCTGCCTTGAATCTACCTAAGAAATATTTTCTTCGTAAGGTGGAAAGAAAGGGAGTTCCGAGATTGAGATTATTTCAGCTTTAAGTATGAAGGTCATGTATAGACTCCAAAGGGCAAGCCTGTTGCATGAGCTTTCATATTCTGATAATCATTTGGTGTGGCGATGAAGGAGACAGCAGCCTCTGCTGAGTTGAAAGCAAGGCCTTTTATCGTCAAAGTAGAAGCAGCAGCAAAAGCAGAAGCAAAATTGTGCATGATCGTGTGCGTGCATGCGTGAGCCTGAGAGAGTTCGCCATCTGTGAGACCCTGAGAGCCGCTTATATACAGTTTTCAGTATCTGAACTATAAAGCCAAGCAGGATTATTTATGTTTTTCTTGATAGATTCGTCCTTGCAGCTGTCTTAGTCGTGTCCATTCACATATGCTTCCATGCAGTTTCCCAGCCTGATCTTTTTGATGCATTCATCAGCTATTATCCTGTGTGACTTGTTCAGAACAGCTTTTTACCCAAGTCTAGTCCAGTTTTACCTTCCAGGTGTTCAGCAAGGTCCCCAAGCAAGGTCATTTTACTAAAATATGATTGTATTTTTTCACTGTGTG